>NW_007731129.1:65846-104372 GCF_000696425.1 Galeopterus variegatus | reverse complement strand
TAGAAATAATCTGTATCTGCTTCTTTTGTTCACAAACAAGAAATTTTAAGAAATGAAAGATGGTTAAAATATACTCAAGCCTAGTTTAATAAATCTTCACTAATAAATTTTGGACAGCGGAAAAGTACCTTTCTTTTTAAAAAATGTACTGAATAGGATCCACGACTGTAGACCATAAGGGGTTTTTTTTTGGGGGGGGGGGGGTTGTTGATTTTCTTTTTTCCCACAGATAATTCTTTAGTTGTTAGATCCATTTGAACCCTGACCTGATACATAATAAGTCAAAGGGTAGACAACAGAGCGGGATTTGAAGAAAGATTCAGGAAATATTTAGGGGCTATGTGCAAGCATCTTAGGCTCAATATTCTATACTAGACCATACAATTTTTTAAATTGTGTCAATCAAAGTCACAAAAGAAATAGTTAGCATATACAATTTATGACAATTATGATAAATTATGATCAAAAGGGCTCTGTAAAGAAATAACATACAAATTTTCAGGCATAAGGAAAACCACAAGGGACTCTATGGCTGGCAAGAGCGGGGCACCATTCCTACACAATGGTCTGATGAAGGAAGGGTCTACACCATTAAAAGACTGAAAGTCTCTGTGGAAAGTTCATCTTAAGGAGTTGAAGTCTGTCAAGAGACTCAGCTGGATTCTGGCTACACCACAGGGAGGTAACAAAAGTAATAAGGCTCCCACCTCATGCTTCTCTTCTGATCTATTCCCTGTACTCCCCAATGGCTAAATTCACCAGGAACCTGAGCGAGGAAACCCATTAATGTGATCCATACAGATCATCTTCTGGGGCATGTTGCAGGAGGATAAGTGAGATGTGGGGGACAGGGGAGGGGCAGAAGAAGGTGCAGCCAGAGAGAAGAGCACATCCAGCACACGAACCAGAACACAAAGTCATCCTTCCAGATCTTATTAACATGTAGCCTTTTATTTAGAACCAAGCTGAAAAGTGTGTCAATTCTTTTATTTCTAATGAAGGTAGTTAATTTGAAGATGACAGAGGTACTTAAACACATCAAGTATCCATTCCGTATAGGCTGTTTAATAGTATATTTTAGGGGTGAAGCAAACAAGCTTCAGAGTCAAACTTTCTGGATTTGAATCTTAGGTCAACTCTTTAATTGTGACACTGGACAAACTACATAGCTTCGTTGAAGATCAATTCTTCATCTCTGTAGTGAGATTATTTTAGGTCCTGTCAGAGAAGTGTTTTGAACATTTAAGATGTATGTAAATGACATATGCAGAATTGAAAACAAACTTCAAGAAATGGCAGTTACTACTATCATGATAATTTGTAGACACATTAACAATAAGACGAACAACGGGTGCCAAAGGTAAGTTTTACCAGTTCAGACTCAAAGCTTTCTCCTGACTTTCTCATAGGCTACATTAGAATGAAGAACGATTGCGGGTAAAGGTGCAATGTTGAACTCAACTAGGTTCATCTCTAACTTCTCAAAAACTCTTGTTGCAAATTGAAATTAACAGATTTATTGGATTTTCTTTCTACAGAACATGTTAATGACAGGGTTAGGGGAAGCCAAGATAAGTTTATTTCTGCTGAGTTTAGGCTCCCTGGAAGAGTAAGCAGCAGGAATCTGCAAATGCACCCCTATAATGATTTTGATGAGAACACTGTCCTGTCACCCCCTCTTAAAATCAGATGGTGCCGTTTTTCATATTCTGAAAGAAGCACCACAGGAGATCAATGCAGAAACAACATCCTCTCATTAATCTTTGCTCTCCTATGCAGTTAATCAAAAGAAGGCTGAAGAATAGGCGGATTATCTGTGCATGGTCTACTCCATGGGTTATATATAAAGTTCTCAAAAAAAATTACCTGCTCACAAATTGCAGGTTATCCAAAGCCCCTGCTGGCTGTCACGTCCTTCTAAAGAGGTAAGCTTATTTGTCATTGAGTGGGGTGTCTGCCAAATATGCCTTTCATAAGCAAGGATTTAGAAACCAGATTTTCTTAAGAAAAAGGCAAAAATTTGAATGAAGTATGTTTCCAATACCTGACTTTGTGACTGGCTCGATTTTGTAATACAATCAAATATTGTAGGATAATTAATATTTTGACAGCTGTGTTCTACCCAGCTAAGATTTAAAAATAATTCTTATTTTTATTAATCCAGACTAACATGATCAGAATGGAAAGTACGATGAAAGATAAATGTGCACTGGATTTGTACTTCCTGTGGAACCCTCATAACTAAACATAGCACTAACAGATTTTCTGGAAAGCGTAACAACTTATTTAGTGTTCTATGACAGTATCCTGTAAAGATGCATTTTTAACTTATAAAATTATTTATTTATATCACAGAACTGTTAAAAGGTTAATGCATTTGTTTGTTAGGGCTGCCATAACAAACACCACAGATTGTGTGGCTTCAACAATAGAAATTTATCTTCTCACAGTTCTAGAGGCTAGAAGACCAAGGTCAAAGTGTCATAAGACTTGTTTCTTCTAACACCTCTCTCCCTAGCTCTCAGAGGCCATCTTCTCCCTATGTCTTCACATGGTCTTTCCCCTGTGTGTGCCTCTGTCCTAATCTCTTATAAGGACACTAGTCATATTGGATTAGGGCTCACCCTCATGACCTCATTTAACCTTACTTATTTCTTTAATCACCTCATCTCCAAATGGTCACATTTTGAGGTACTGGGGGTTAGGATTTCAACATCCGAATTTTGGGAAGACACGGTCCCCCCAAAACTCAGTCCATAACAGCTGATTACTGCATAAAATGGTTAAAATGTGCTCTGAGATCAGCAATATCAAATTTCATATGAGGAAGTTGGGCATAGTTAAATTTATGAATCATAAAATACAATATGCTCAATACTATTTTCAGTCTTTGGATTTGGCCTTCCTTGTCATTGAAATGCTTTTTCCAGGTAGTTCCAGGGTTCACTCATTTCCCTCCCTGACTTATAATTGGACATCATAAGTCCAGTATTCTCCATCAACCGTTTCTTCTCCAATGGTTTATAAAGTACTTATTGCCTACTTACAAATTTTACTTATTTTTTTTTATTGTTCCTCACAAGAAGCTAAACTTCAAATCCTGTGAGCATAAGGATTTTTGTCCAATGCATTTACTATGGTGCCCCTAGTAACTGGCATATAATAGGAGATTAGTAAATATTTGCTAAATTAATGTAAAATGGTGTTATAAATGACATTTTATTTATTTATTTATTTATTTATTTATTTATTTATTTATTTATTTATTTAAATGGGCACATTGTAATTGTACATACTTGACCTTGTTATTTAATAGAGTAAATAAAAAAATAGAGGGTAATTTATTTTCTTTAACTTAGTTTTTTAATCACTACTGATACCTTAATATTACCCGTATGGTATTTTGGAGATCTAAACGCTTTGTATTTCCAGATTTCTTTAGCAAGCAAAGAACCTTTTGCCAACATGCTAAAAATCCCAAGCACACTCACTAGAAACAGATACTGACTTAAAGTACCTCTTCAAGTACCTTCAAGTGCAAAAGAAGAATGTGGCAATGACTGTAATATGTGTGAAGAGCAATATCAAGGTCTAAAACTGGGGTCAGTGAGTAGATGGATAAGATGAGGTTTGTTGAGATATGAAATTAATTCCAGTTTAATGATTCAGGGTTAGGTTGCTTGATGCACAATAGTGTCATTCTAAGTTATTAAACTGGGTAATGGCTTGAGAAATGAATGGAATGAATATAATATAAGCCCAAGAAGGTAAAGATGGAAAATGGAGACTTTGGAGCAATGAACATTTATATTAGCTGTCCTACTTAGGTGGCTTAGGACATTTGTTGATGTGCATAGAAAGTATACTGTAAAGATGAGAGGTTGAGTTCAGCTCATGCATCTTTGTTTTTGAGTGACTAGTGCAGTATCAGACTCATAATAAATGTTTCATTAGGATTTAGTAATATGAAGGGACATAATTTTCTTTCATAAGAGAATATATTTAAATGATAAATGTGATTGGATCATAGTTCATGTATGAACTCAAATTATAAAGAAAGCAGCTTGGTTTCATGGAAAGATGAAAGAAGAGAGAGGCCTGAATTCTAGACCTAGCTCTAACACATTCTAGTTGTACTATGTTTTCGACGTTTCAACAGGGGCTATTTACATTTTTCAATAATATGGGATGTAACTCTGTGTGTGTGTGTGAGTTTGTGTTTCTCCATCACGATTTTCTGAGTCTTAGAAAATCCCTTTTTCTTATCTCTTAATGATACTTAAAGCCATTTTAGTTATTTTAGCCAATTTTTAGTTGGTAAAATTTACCCCTGAATAGTTTAAAATGAAAATTTAACAGGAAATTTAAAATAAAAAGGAGACTTTAAATTGCTCCTTTATTTCTCTCCTTAACTCTTCTGTGTCTGGAAACAGGAAGATTAGGGAAAATGCACCAACATCTCTCCATGGAAAAGTTCACAGATGTAGAACACTCCTTGTTGATCCTGGCTGCTTCTCTGTCTCTTTCTGGCACCTGTGTCCTCTACATCTCAAGCATCCAAATATTGGCCCTCATTGGGGCACATGAACGAGTTCTTTAGAGGATCCTAAGGTGGTTTGTCCCACAGCCTCTTGTTGCTGGTGCCTCCTCACCTAATGGAAATCCCTCTTGAAAGGAATGCTTACAAGATAGTCCAAACCCAGTTACCTCCCAATGCGTCCACTCAGTGCACTGTAATGTTCGTGCCAAATACTGGGCATGAAAACAGCTCCAGGGCTGGCCCTCTCTTTGCTCTGCCTTCTTTCCCCAATTCTCATACACTGCTCACACAAGTACAGGGCCAAATCAGCAAAATTATTACTTAATTAAGTATAATTTAGGAAATAGATTCATTTGGACACCCTTCTCATTTGGTTTGAAGGGAGACACTGTAGCTCCTTTCCTCTACCAAGAAACGGTAGAGTATTTTCTCTCACTATAAATCTTGAACTCACAAGAACGTGGTTGATTTCTTACTCAGAAATAACTTCCTATGAAGTTCCTGAAGATTAAATTTCAAGACCCCTTATTTTCAGAAGCCCTGAGATAGGACCTAGCAATATATTCACATAGTTATGGGATTTATCAAATATGCAAATGTAAACATATTTGTATATTTTTAAGTGGTTCTCCAAAATTACACAAGTTTCAGCCTCCATAAAACCTGGACCTACCCTGCATCCTGGTCTAACTTCTCACCTCTCCAGTTTTCTGCTCTTATCCATTTGGTGAGGGATGGACTTGGTGCTAACTCTACAATTTTAGGTATCTTTATAATGTAGGGAACCTTATTACTGATTGGTTCCCAGTGTGAACCCAAGTATCAATCCTGAGGCAATAAGAAAAGTTCCACTCAACCTCAGTTTAAATAACCATGTCTCTTAACCTGTCTCAATGTTAGATTCTAGTTTGGAAAACAATGAAACTGGTTAGATGACTTCTAAAATAACTCTAGGTCTGCCATTCTAAGGCAGAAAAGCAGACACTTGTGTGTGTGCAGTAGAGTGAATCAACAATGTTGATGGTGCGGTGACCAAGGAGAAAATGGGATGATGGTATCTTGATCCCTTACATGCTTCCTCAGTCTACTGAGCCCTAGCTAATTTCCTTTTTGGATCTAACTTGAACATCGTGATCAATGTCCCAAATGACATTATCACCAGTATCCTTGTTTCCCTTGCTTTCCATTCTTTCTTTATCAAATTCAGCAGCATCTAGCTCCGGGTGACTCATTCCACAGCTCTCTTCTTAAGCAGCTGAACCTCTTTGCTGGAGAGGATAGTTGTTAATAGCATAAATATTTGTGTCACACTGACCTAGGTTCAAATTTTGCCTATGCCATAAGTAGCCATCTATCTTTGAAAAGTAAAATACTAGAATGATCTCCAGTTTCTCTCTTCATAAAATAATGGCCTCTACCTCAGATGATTGTGATGATAATAACTAAGGCTGGTAGTATGTATACAGGATTTAGCTTAGTATATGGAAAAAAATAAATACTCAACAAATGACACCCTAAAATGTAAAATGGCAACACATACATGAATTCCAATACTAACTGAGCTTCTAAAATTTCCCTTGTGTTCCTTTAGTTTTAACTTCCAGAACTTTCCTTTATCCTAGGACATCTGTTAAAAACTCCTTCCATCTCTGCATGTCTCTTACTAAGCAGTGTTTTCCTAATTCTCAACAAAGAATCTTTTTTTGTTCTTCACTCAAAAAATTGGTATCATTAATCAAAAATGTCTCTAATTCCTCACTCCTCCTAAAACATATGCATTTATATCATCACCATTCTTTGGTAATTTCCTTTATTATCAAAAGACAAGTTTTCCTTAAACCTTGGAAGGGTAGCTTTTCTCTTAAGGCCTTTACCTTCTATCTTCTTTGAAACACCGATAAATGAGTTTTCTGCTCTGCCTTAGTGTCTTCAGTCTCAACTTTTCCACTCCCTTTAGCTTATGAACATGTTTAATTTCCTGCCACTACTACAACCACTACTACTACTGCAACTAACAGTGGTCTTGCCTTTCCTTCAATTACCTTGAATAATTTATAAAATAAGCTATACAAGTTGTGACAATATCAAATATAACAACATGAAAATCTCTAGAGGCTTGAAGACAAAGATATTAAGACACCTGTGGTGGTTATGCAATGGCTACACATTTTTTAAAGCTCCTCTCTTTAAGGAGCCTAATTCCTTTCCCTTGAGTGTAGGCTGGAATTATGGGCTGGCTTCTAACTAACAGAATAAAGCAAGGTGACAGTTTGTGACTTCAGAGACTGGGTCATAAAGGGCACCTCTCTTTCTGTCTCTCTCTCTCCCCTTCTCCCCTCCCCCCTTTCAAATGACTTGTTCTGGGGGACAATAGAGGTCATGTCCTGAGCAGTCTTTAGAGAGGCCCACTTTGAAAGAAGTTAAGGCCTCTAAGGAGACCCACGTAGTGAGAAGTCCAGGCCTCCTGCCAAGACCATGGGAATTTTCCAGCCCTAGGCAAGTCTTCAATGACTTCAGGCCCTGACACCATGACCACACCCTCACGAGAACCTGAGCCAGGGGCACTCAGCAAAGAGGTCCTGTATTCTTGACCCACAGAAAATATCAGATTATTTTGTTTTTATTTTAGCTACTAAATTTTGGGATAGTACAGTACATTACCTAATAAGCATCTATACTTAGTTCTCATGGTCATTACATTCTTTACTGTTATTCTTGAGGAAAGAAGCTTTTGCAAACTTGACTTTGTTCAAACTCCTCCATGATTAACCATTGACAATGCTACAGTATAAATGATCATTTATAAATTGCCCTTGAAATTTTCCAAAGTTTCATGAAGAACCTCTTTTCTAGGACACCAGGAGCAGTTTCAAACTTTAAGACTGATTATTTCAGATATGACAAAGATATTTTTAGAAAGATCCCAGGAAGTCTTTATTTCATTTCAGAATATCAGTTGTACGTGAGAGATCATAGAACAGAAAATATAAGATTCCATCAGCTCTCATCAGTTCATGACCCCAATACCAATGTGATGTGTACACCCAAAACAAACTTTAAAACATCTGTGATATATCTATCAATCAAAAAATCAAATTAAAATCAGCAAATATTTAATGAGATTCTATTATAAAGTTTCAAGACTCCAGATATTCAGTGTTCTATATATTGTAGATTTAACAATTTCTGCTTCACCCATAGTTTCCTTCTCTTAGAGCTACTCACATACAGCACTAAATAATGTGTTAAGTGTTGAATGGATCCAGGTCATTTACAGTCCCCCTCTGATCAACAGCTGGTAGGACTAGGGGTGGATAAGCATAATCAAAGCTAAACCAGTCAGATTTCTCTACAAGGAACAGAGTCACTGAGACATAAAATGTGTTATTTGTGGGAAGCCCAGCTAAAAGTTTAAGTAATTTTCAAGCTGCAGTCAGCCAAATGGGAAACAAAGGAAAACCCATGGCTTCTCGAGTCCACGGAGAGAAGACGAGGCAGTCACGCAGTGAGGCAAAGAGGTATCATATCGCATGGTGTAGGCAGAAGACAGACAAAGACAAAAAAGGGAAATAAAAGAGACCAAGTGAAGAAGAAGTGATATGGGATGTTTTTTTTTTTCAAATGGAGTGGTAAAGAGAAACCCCCTAATTTGAACAAATAATTTCCAAAAAATGAAAAAAATAAATAAATAAACAAACATTGGAGAAAGGATCACATCAGGAGCAACAATAGAAAAAGTCTCTAATGTAAGGACAGTCTAGCAGTTGTAAAGAAGAGCAGAGGCCAAGGCCAGGGTAGCTGAATGAGCAGGGGGTGAGTGCTAGGAGATAAGGTGGGGGAGGTGGTGTGGGGTCAGGTCTCGGGGGTCATGTGGTAGGAACTTCACAATTTACAATAAAATCGGAAGTTTTTATTTGTATTGCTCCAAGGGGAATTACATAACCTCATTTAATTTAAGATGATCATACTGATGGTTGTATGCAGGTGTGCATAAGAGTGGAAGAAGAAAAGCAGTTATAAGGCCATTATCATAATCTTGTTAAAAATGACAATACCTTGGATGAAGGTGATTGCGGGAAGCAGTTGGATGTGGAGCTTATGGTGAGGAAAAAGTCAAGGATAAATCTAAGACATTTATTCTTTGATCTCAAAATTTTTGATATAGTTTCTCATTAAAACTTACATTAACAGCATAACAAAAGCTAAATTATTCAATATTCATTTCTTAAATATTTATTCAGTGAATGCTTAGTATGCATCAAACACTGTGCTGGATGGTTAGATTCTCATGATAAATGACAGCAAAAAATAAATGGCTCCTACTTAAGTAGACCATACTCAGCTGAGCACTCTCTCTAGAAGGTATACTTAGCACTCTGTCCTGTGTTTCAAATACAAGAAGTGATTCATAAGTTTTCATGGAAGAAATAAACTGATCGATCAAGCATCTATATTGCTGGACTGTCCAGACTTTCCAGGATAATTATTTTACTTCATATGGCTAATTTAGATGAGCTTTCTTCCTCTCCTTCAGGAAGGAAATTTTGGAATTATACGTATTTCTTTGTTCACATTATTTTATGAATTAAGTTATAATTGTTTTATGAATTAAGCACTACATAGAGTTAAATAGAGTTTGTAAATACTATGCTAAAAAATTCATCCCCGCACCTTAAACATTTCTGGTGTTTTCCTTCCCCATTTGTATGTGATGCTTACAATTTTTTTGTTATAGACAATATGATAAGTCAAGGGCTATTACTGTGTATCTGATGTGTGCTTGGTTCTTTGTCCAAATTTTCCATGTATTTCTGATATCATGTCTGTGACTTATCATTCTAATGTTCCTATCTTGTGTTCTTAAAGCACCAAATAATTTAAAAGTTTGTCCTAATTTAAGTAGTTAATTTTATCTACAGAGGATGTTTCTCAACTTCTCACCCCACCAGCAGCAAAACAGCAACAACAACAGCCTCACACCATCATGCTGTAACAAGGTAAACTGCTTATGGTCAACTTTATGCCAAAGAGCATCCCAATTGAGCTTTACCCCATATATCCCTTTCTCTCTGAAAATAAATTTGAAACTGCAATTCTGTGACTGGGGTTTGCCATACCACCCCTCCTTTAAGCTTTTGAAAACTTCTTTGCCGCCATCTTTAGAGGGTATTTATGAAGACAAGAAACATAAGCAAATGTATCTAATGTTGTCAAGTACCTTCTTAATTTGTAAAAAAAAAAAAAAATGTATATACATTAACTCTGTTTCCAGACATTATGGACACCCTGTAGAAATACATGGGCATAGACATATCATTTGTTTTCTAATTATTCCCAAAAGATCTGAAATCATATTTCCCAGATATTAGAATAAAATTCTCACAATGAAGAAAGAGCACATACATGTAAATCTACATAAACTTGAATTTCACATATACAATGCACAACTAGGGTGAAGATTTACTGTAATAGCCTAAAAGAGTGTTCAAAAGAAAATTAAGTAAAACTCCTATAACTTAATAATTATAAATTGTAGGTGATTCTATTGCTGCCATAAATCACTTTCCAGACTATGTTCTTATTACTTTGACCTTACCATTTTTTACCCCAGGTTAAACAAAATTTCTTGCCTTTTTATTAACAGTGGCAACAGTTTTCTTTGATCGTCCTTTCCTACTCTTCACTTAGCAATAATAGTAAATAAGAATACATTCCTTTTTTATATTCAAATACCATATTTATTATGGACTGCATAGTGTGCTATTATAAATACCTCCTTACAAGTCTTTCTACTCAACTAATGTGTAAAAACTTTAAGGAGAAAACTGCTTATTCTTTCTCAGTGATTTATTCTTTCATTCAACAGATATTCACTAAATGCCTTCTACTGTATTTTATTAAAACTAGCCTATCATGGAAGGTAAGATATACTATATTATTTTATGCACAAATAAAAGTAAAAATAATTTCAGTTTGATCTGAGACCTAATATAAATTGTAAAATGCACTTTCTTTATAAAGATGTTCAAAGGGTTTAAAAATTCACATTTCAGAAGAGATATAATTTGGTATGTACCAGGTGTTGTTTTAGGTGCGTTTAGATTAAGTTCCCTGCCCTCATGGTGGGTGCATTGCAGAAAATAAAAACCAGTAATAAACAATACAAATATATGAATAAATTGTATGTTATTTGTTTATATATGCTATAAAAATAGAAAAGACACTTGTGCTACAATATTTAATAGGATTGTTAGAGTGGAATCATTCAGATGATGACATCTGAACAAAGACAAGAAGAAGCAAGTGACTTTTCCATTTGGTGGTGGATCCCTCAGGCAGAAAGGAAGAGCTGGGGCGAATGTTCTGAGGCAGGAGTGTGCCTGGCATGTCTGAGGAAAGGCAGGGAAGCCAATGTGATTGGAGAAGTGTGAGTCAGAGAAAATTGAAGGGGAATGAGGTGAGAAAGATAAAAGGGAGTCGGATCATATGGGATGTGTGGGCCATGGAAATGACTTTGGCTAATATCCTGAGTAAAAAAGATCTTGTAGGGTTTTGAGCAATATAATATGATCTGATGTCTAGCATTGTACTTCTGACTGGAAATAAAAAAGTGGAAGATTAATGTGGCTCAGACATGAATGGTGGTAAGGAGTCTGATTCTGGATATATGTTGAAAGTAAAAGCCAACAGTGTTTTCTGATGGATTAAACACAGAGCTATGAGAAGAAGAGTTGAGAAATGTTTCGAGCATTTTGACCTGAGTCACTAAAAGGATGCATTTACCCTCAACTGAAATGGGAAGGTTAGAGGTAAAAGAAGTCTTTGAGAAGTCAGGAGTTTGCTTTTGGATATAAAGATTGAAGGAGTCTCGAAGACTCTAAATGTAAATATTGAGTAAAGCGTTGGATACGTGACTCTAGAATTTAAGACAGTGGTCTAGCGTTGGAGATATAAATTTGGTAGTTATCACATAACACTGGGTGAGATCAAAGGGAGGGAGTGTACACAGACAGAACAGAGGAGAAAACAAAGTATTAGGCCTTGGACACTCCAGAATTAAGGGTTCAAGCAGTAGAGGAGAGCCTAGCAAAGAAATCTGAGGACTATTTGGCAAAGTGGAAGGAAAACCAAAAGTGCAGGGTGTCCCGAAGCCAGATTTATAACCTTGGACACAGTAGACTAAACAGTCCATAGTAAGCTCTCAATAAATGTTAAATGAGTAAATTGTTTTCTGCCAATTGGCTGTTTTCTGACTTGTTGACAGCCTATTTTCTTATTTAATTACAGTACAGAGTAATAATATTATATTTCTACTATACATTTCTCCAAGGCATAGAAGGTGTGTTATATGTAAATTCATAAAGGACAGACAAAGGAAGAGAGGAGATATGAAAACTCTTTTGTCAAACGTGATATTTATGGTCAGCTGTGTTAAGGTTTTCTGGGTGAGAAAGCTGACATTATCGTCCAAAATGATGTTTGAAGACTATAAATAGAATTAAATTCTTATTTCTTTTGTATACTTGCCCTTTAATAATGAGAGTGAAAGTATATTCATTCAGGCAGAACACTAACCTCCATAATAGCTTTCGGGTTTCCTATTTTGTTTGGCTATATAACTTGGTTCTAGCTATGCCCATGAAGAAGGATTCAAGTAGACCGGTTGAGCATTTAACACCCTGATGACAAATAGTGCTCTAGGTATGGCATTTCAATTTTGGTGCTGTGGATAGAAATGTAATAAATCAAATATTTATTCACTTTTCATTTTTGACAAAGCCTATTCAGAAGGGACACAGGAAAAAAACACATATTTTATGAGGAGAAAAGCCTAGATAAAAATCCTAGTCATATAATTTACTGCAGTTTAGAGTTTACTACTGCTATTAATGGACATCCTCTATTAGCTGGTATATTGAGATAGTATTAGACAGGTGGCTAGAAGGGAAGGATTTATGAGACCAGCTAAGGGGAGATAAAACTGAAGTTACATGAAGAGATATAAGTCAGAGAAATTGAGAAGTGGATAGAAATAGCATTAGAAAATATATCAAGGTCAAGCAACTCACATTGTGGAATTGAGTGAATCAAGCTAGCTGATCTGTAACTGTCAGAACATTCCAGTGACTATTATACCAATAAGTCAGGACAAACCATTCAAAATATATCATTATATTTGTCTTATAAAAATAATAAATTATATGGATATAATTATATGCTGGATTATATACATATATAATCTAGTTTAAATGATTTCAAATAAAAGGCTAGAAAACTCAGAGGAACTGCAAAGAATGACAACATGAAAAGGGTAGTTATCATTCAAATTAGGAAGAAATCTTAATATTTTATATTAGTAAATAATTACAGAGAGTTACAGTTGGTAGTAAAATAATTCAGATTTGTATATAACAATCTTCCTGATTATTTCCAGGTCTTCCATCTTCCTGCCCCTTCTATCTATCTAATTAATTGATTCCACATAAAATATAGCTTTAATTATATTATCTCTTTTTGCCATTACTACTATCCAGAGTCATTTAACAATTCCACGCAAAGAAATAAATCACAGACCCTTTGGCATGGGATTGAAAACCAACACCACCTGTCTCCATTCCACAGATGAATCACTTATTACTCCTCAATGAGACTCGTAGGATCCGGGAGATGGCTTAGAGCTGTCTTTCTCATTACAACCTCTTGGTTTTCTTATCCTTTGATCTTCTTTACAACTGACTTGGCCTCCATTCCTCACATTTCACCAATTCTGCTTTATTTCTGCTCCTTCCAACTCAAGTCTCATGTCCTCTCTAATGACACTCTTGACCTACTGAATCACAAAAGTGAAATTTCGTCTCCAATAATTGGGTGAGCATTTTTCCATGAAAAGTAATAATTTTTATGCTTATATGTAACAACCACAAGGCCAAAATATTTTTAGAGTGCAAGGAATGTAATTAGTAATGATAAATTCATTTACATTTGATTCTAAGGAGACTAATTTAAGCAAAGTAGATGTCGAATAGCCAAAAATATTACTATAGATTTTTAGTCATCAATTGATTAAAATGCGGGATTATAAAAACCTATAAATACTTTAAACATTTTATTTTAATATAAACTGTAAAAAGCACATTCATTTACCAATTATTTTTAATGTAAAACCAAGTCTTTTATTTAAGTATTTAAAGTTCTGAACTGTCTTCATTGCATACACTACAGTCTAATGTGTGAATTTCAGCCTGATTTTCTTCAAAATGAGCTGGAATTTAAGAAAGTTACTAAGCAATGTGATGACAGTAGAAGGTCTCCAGATTTTTTAAATTTTCTCCCTTTTTTTTTTTTTTTTGCAATTTTCTGCCTATACGTAGTTCAGCATATTTTCTTTTCTTCTCATCTTCCTCAAATCTATCCTAATCATTCAATTTCATTTTCATACAAGCATCAATACATCATCTTTCACACTCAGATTTCATCTGAACATGCATACTTAAAATTTATAATTGCAATGACAATGTTAACTGGAATTAATAGGTTTGGGAATGAATAAAAGTGACTTTTGGTCAAGATTTAACTCAAGTGGTACAAACACAACTAGCTTTTTAGCTAGGACTTCATTATGCTGTGGTCATCCATCCACATAATTTAAGAATTGATTAAATAAGGGTCAATTAAGAATTTTTTGCTCTAAAACAAATACTCAACAAATGTAAATTGAGCAATTACCATCTGAGCACTGTGACTATGGGCCAGCAGTTGTCAGAGTACAGGGGACATGGGAGGTAGAGGTACAGGAATGAGCGAACCTGAACACCAGCATCAAAGACATTGCGATTGCTCTGGTGGGTTGTGAGATCCTGAAAAACCTACACCAAGAGAAGTAAAACATTGTCTTTGACCTTAAGCCATATGAAACCACACATGGTTTGAAACTGATGGAATTGTTATAAGACTGCCTCCCATCCTCTGTGCAGAGCCCTTTCACTCTGGTTTGTTCCCTTTGGTTTTGAATCAGGTACTTCCTACCAGTGCTGACCCCCTGTTGCATTCCTGCTGTCTGCCCTGGTGAGGTCCAACCATAGTAAAAGCGATGGGAGTAAATTAAGGTGCAACTGGTACAATGTCTCTGACTCTGAAATAAGTTGCACAGAACATAGAGACTATAAGCTTCAGTATTTTCCCAGTTCTAAGGTTCATCACAGGTTGACAAGTGAAGCAGCTGATACAAAAACAGTCATGAACCAAACGATCAATCTGCATGGATTTGCACAACGTTAGTGAGACAAAGTACAGTCTGATGTGATTATTGTGAATATCCAGGCTTAAGTTCATCTTTTTGCACATTTCTTAAATTATTTACTTCATGATAAACCCCTCCCAAACTTCTTCTAGGACTCCAGGGTGTAATTAGTTGCTAGACCATAAGTGACTGTCCTTCCAATTATAGACTACCTCCTTGTGTGAGTGTGTTTCCTTTTCTCATCGTAAAATCATTGGCATGGGAAGAGAGCCTCATCACTTGAACAATTGGAACCTCAACCTGCTCAGTACTGCCACAGTGGACTCTCTCCTCCATCTGGTCCAACACAACTGTGTCTAAGGCTCAATGAAATTTTGTGGTCACTTTAATTTTCACAAGGTGTCAGAGAACTGTGATTTGTGAATTCACTAACTTTATGCTTCCACTAATGTGCTGATTAATTTTATGTGTCGACTGGGCAATGGGGTGTTCAAGTATTTGGTCAAACATTATTCTGGATATGCTCGTAAGAGTGTTTTTTGATGAGATTAACATTTGGGTTGGTAAACTGAGTAAATCATATTTCTCTTCCTAATGTGGGTGGGCTTCATCCCATCCTTTGCAGGCCTGAATAGAAGAGAAAGGCTGAGTAAGAGAGAATTCTTCTTGCTTGACAGCCTTTGAGAATTTTTCTTTGGATTGACTGCTTCATTTTGGTTGGCCTTATATCCCAGTGATAGCTCTCCAATCATTGCAATGCTTACTTTATTTTCATGCATTGACTTTTTTCCTGTCTCAGGACTCAAAGTAACACATTAGCTTTTCCTGGATCTCAAGCTTGTTGACCTTCAGACTGGAACTGTACCATCAGCTCATGGGTTTCTGCCTTTGAACTTGTACTGGAACTATAACAGTGACTCTCCTGGGTCTCCAGCTTCCTGATTCTCTCTGTGTGTGTGTGTGTGTGTGTGTGTGTGTGTGTGTGTACATATATATATATATGTGTGTGTGTGTATGTTTATAAAGTATCTCTGTGTACATATATTTATGTATGATGTGTATATATATATTTATGTGTGAGTTATATGTATGTTATATATATGTATATATGCACACACACATAATATACATATATACATATAATATATATATACACACACAAGAGGTCTTCAAAAAGTTCCTATAAAGTTATTATTATCTTTTAATTCTATTTTTTCATGAACTTTTAAATTCCCCTTATATATATGCATTCTATTGGTTTTGCTTCTCTAGAGAACCCTGACGAATAGTACTAAGAAGTTCTATTTCTCTTTTCAAGGGTGATAGCTTCTTCTTAATTCTTGCCCTAATTGATAGTGGTTAGTTGATAAGCTGCCACCTCCTATTTGTACTAGCTTCTTCAGACCAATATCTGAGTTGAGCCACCTTTGTCAGTTTAGTTTTCTTTGTATCCCAATGATAACTCTCCAATCATTGCAATACCTACTTTATTTTCATGCATTGAAATTCATAAGCAGGTCTCATTATGTTCAGATGTTTAGTTCAGGTTGCTAGATCAACATATCTTAGTCCTGCTATGCATCCAAGCTCCTACTTATTTAACTACTTAAACACACAGAGACACACAATAGTGAATTAGAAGCAAAAAATATTTATGTGGGATATTTACACTCGAAACATTCTTCTAACCTATACACGGGCACGCATGTGCACACACACACACGACTCCTAATTATTCAACATCTATTTACCAAACAATATAAAATGCTATACAAGAATATTATCAAATGTAAAACATGACTTTTTATAAAATAAGCCATTATTAGTATTATTTAGAATACTTATAAAATAAAGCATAACAGCATTTATGCAACTACAGATGGAGTAAGAAGAGATGGTTTGTATAATTTGAAAAAATGGCAATCTGTCTAGAAAAAAATCCTAAAATGGCCACTTGTCCATTTACATCTGGATTTTAGGACACCCTAAATTAGATGGAAAATCCATTATCTGACTCTAGTAATCAAAGCAGATGAGAACAAAAACCTGGTACCTTACTGAAATGGTGATATGAGTAGCAGCTAGGTAGTAATAATGAAGTCCTGATGAACTTGACAGTAATAAGAACAAGCGTGCAACCTCTGGGAAATGTTGGGGATTTCCACACAGAGAGTAGTCTTCTCCAACTACACTAGAACGCCTGCTGGTTCACCACATACTCATCCATTCTAAAATCCCAATTATAACAATTATCAATACAAGAAAAATTAAGTTTGTAGATCCTGTGCTTTTGAATATACTCATACTGCAGTTGAGTATGTATCACCTACATCTATGTAGGCCACATTTTTTTTTTTTTTAGTCTCTTGTGTATGCTTAGATCAGCTAAAAGATTCCTAAGTCACAACTTAACATTCTGGCACCTCTAACTTTGTCTTATAGGACGAAGTGAAACATCAAAATGCTCAACTCATAGTTAGCATTGAATGACCTTGCCATACCTCTGTTCTTTTTATGAAGTGTGAGATTTACCAGAGCCGATGACATCTGAAGACCACTGCAGGAAATAACAAAGATTATATTACGGGAAAATAAAGTAATATTTCCGGTAATTACAGTTGAAAGCAGATGAATTTAAGATTTCATGAAATTGAACATGAAAATACAGCTGCTAAGAAACAGGAATGGTATCTCATAAACACAGGATTTATGTGAAATATTCAAGATCTACTTAAGTTTTCCACCCTAATTCCCATATTGGCAGATCATCTTATGAGCATAATTTTTGCATCTTCAACATAAGATTCGAAAAATATTCACTGGAAGTTCTCTATATGCTAAGTAGTGTATTAAGCACTATGTGTTGAAAGATATATTGAATATGGCACTAGTCAGATGCTCGAGTCTGTGGTAATGCTAGAGTCTGTGGTGGAGAAAAGCATGCAAACAAATAAATGTTATATTCTGTAGTATCTCAAGTACAAGGTATTCAAGAGGCTGTGGGAACAACAAGACCGAAATGATTGACCTAGGAGTGCCAATGATCACATCCCAGAATCCGGAAGGATCGGTAGGAATTTCCCTGGCATATAAAATCAGGGATAGCATTTCAGACAGAAAGAATATTTTGTATATAGGTTTGGGAGCATTCAACATCATGACCTATTCAGATAAATACAAACAATTCCATGCGGATAGATTGACAGACATGATCCACCAAGATAAACAGGAGACATAAAATTGCAGAAGCCATAATGTGAAGGGCCTTGTATTCCACGGTAAGGATTGTGGTCTTTATTCTAGATGCATCCACTGAAAATTTTTAATCAAAGGAGCCATAACTAATATTAGATTTATGTTTCATACTGGCTGTAACATGGAAATGGATTGAAGAAGATGTAAGAAGGAGAAACCTGTGTGCGATCAAGTGACACTATTAGTTTAGCCATACTTCTTTCCAACACTTCTTTAATCCTTACTGTTTGCCAGGTACTTTGCGTGTATTAACACACTAAGTTTCTATAAAATTTGTTATGAGTTAATTACCATTCTACCATTCTTGAATAAGTAAACTGACAGATAGAAAGTTAAATGAGATGTTACAAATAATATATATAAGAATAGGAATAACTTTAACTTCTACTTGCACTCTTTTTTTAGACTCCTGAACAATCAAATAGAAAATATTCATGTTTGTTAGCTCTTACTTTAGCTAATGCCCCCCATTAATGTATCTGTGCAAGACCACTCTTATAAGAACAAGCTTCTTTGTTTTATTTGAAGTGTTTCAGAGAGAAAAAATGTTTTCTTTTTTAACATATTTGATTCCTAATGATTTCATTAAAATATGTAATCTAGTTTGTGCATTTGATATATATATATAGTACATATACGTACATATATATGTAACTATCATGCATGTATATGTAAATATTACTGCCATTACCACTGCCTCCATCACCACTAGTAACAACCAAACCTTATAATGTTTTGCAACAGATAAAAATAGTAGGGATGGGAAAGATTTCAACAGGGAAATTCAGCAATGACTGTTTTAAATATGAGCATAACAATTCTTTTCATTTTTTCGACATAATTATTGTTCAATCATTTTTAATATTTTTTAAAACTTTGAAATATTAGAAATAAATTGTTATTTAAACTTTGTGAGTCATGTTCTGCATTCTTAGTTTATACAACTGCTTTGTCTTATTAAAACATCTTTATCTAAATGTTCTTGTTCTTACCATTTTTAATACCTTACATGCAACACAGAATTCTAATACTACCTTAAAAAATAAGTTTTTTAAAAAAATTAATATAAAATTGCTAAGTAATGACCAAATTAACACAAATCAGAGTTCATTACATGACATTAGCAGCTAATTTATTGAAATCATTAAGTCTGCTGTTAGAGAGAGCCATATGCCCACTTCCAGAAATAACAAGCATTTGGAATCAGGGTCATTGCCTTCATATTTGCATATTTGATACATTAATTGATCTCGTGTGCATATTAAAATGAAAACGGCATTTTTTAAATGTTCCCTAAGAAGTTTGGTTAGCATTATGTTATTAAGGCAAATGTTTATTTCTACATAGTTTCTTTTGCATATGTAAATTTACTTATACGTATAATTGTTAGTTACATGTTGCCTTACTTTTCTTATATATCAAGTGTGATTTCTTTTGAAATGTGTTATTTTATGCTTTTGTGTTTCTATCTTTATTCTCTATGCAGTGACAAGTGTAATAATTCAATAGTTAATTCTAAGATGTTTAATTTACCCCAAGGTAGAAGGAAATAAATCATTAATAGCTGTATTAAAAGATATCCTTTCCTCTAAATTGCTCTAAAATGAAAAAGTTAAAAAACATTCCACAAGTTTTTCACAATCATTTTTAATAAAGTTGATTGCTGCTAATATTATTTAAGATAAAGTTAAAACAGTGGTATAGGGGCCAGCCCGGTGGCGCACTGCGATAGTGCGCCGCTTGGGAAGTGCGGCGGCGCTCCTGCCGAGGGTTCGGATCCCACATACGGACCGGTTCCCGCTCACTGGCTGAGCGAGGCACGGGAGCAACACCAAGGGTTGTGAACCCATTGCCGGTCCTGGTCCGGTACGGGGGCAACCAACACTGAGGGTTGCAATCCGTTGCCGGACATGGAAAAAAAAAAAAAAAACAGTGGTATAATATATGTTATTAGCTTCTGATAGATTTCATTATAAATTTTACACAGTTTTATTCTGCAACATGTATGGCACCTACAATAAGGTATCACATAAAACTTTGAACCCACAAATTACATATTAGACTAACTCTGATACTGTATTTGTGCAAAATAAAAATAATAAAGGTAAACTGAATGTGACTGTGTGCTGTAGAGACCACCGAGATCCAATATATAGTTCTCTTTTTCTTTCTCCCTCACTCACTCTCTCTTTTTCTGATACACACACACACACACACACACACACAATTGCTGTGAGATTCTACAAGAATATGCATTGTAAATATTACATTAAATATCTAAAGCTTACTATCTATATTCTGTTATACTGAATTAAATTGATGAGATATGCAATCGTTAAAATGTAGGGTTTCTTTTATTTTGGAAATTATATATTTCATTGACAGGAAAGGGGCAATTGTACCATGATATGATATATCACTCTGAATCAAATTTCAAGGTGGTGTGTAGATAATTCATGCCTATTTCTTCACTCATAAACTAAAAGTTTCTAACGTAAAATATTATATTAGCAATACCGCTGCAGAGTGTGTGTGCATGTGTGTGTATGTACTTATGTATCTCTGTGTCTGTCTGTTCTATAAAGGCTACCTGATGTACAAATTGCATGAGAAATTAGAAAAAAAAATTAATTGAATAGTTAAAAAATAAAGATACTCACTAACATGGAGAAATATTTCCCTGAAAGATAGGATATAAAACCTTAAAATGAGCCTACATCTGGGGGGTCGCAGGGCTTCACAAACAATAATAACAAAACAACAACAATAACAAAAAAAGAAAACCAGAAAAGACTGGGTACAAAGTAATTAAGCTTGAACTTATAGGTGAAAATTAATACTTGAACAGCTTTTTAGAGAAAATAAATTATCTTAAGATCACATAGAAGATGATAGATAAATAGACCTCTTAATTGTAGAACAGTCATATATATTGGAAAGTATATACAACTATGTGTTAGGAAACCTGAATTGAAAGAGTGATTTATCTACTCAGAGTATCAACTTGGTATAAAATAATGCAATTGGACTCAACCATTTCCAGATTTCTCTCCAACTCTTAAATTCTGTGAATAAAGTCTGCTATGTCCAAAAAGAGAAATGAAAACTCAGGACTGGAGCTTTACTTGATCATACAGGATTCAAAAACTTTGATTTAGATAAGCTGCATACTAGAGCAAAGGAGTGTCCATTCCTTTCTCTCATTTACCTCCTTGCTTCTTCTGTTAATCTGACAGGACAAAATCTGGTTCACTAATTGAGCCACATTACTAATAAGTAACCATACTCATGAATGTGGCCACTTCCTTCCGCCATTGTCCCCACGTGTTAAGATGAAGAAGCTGAGTCAGGGTCTCTTGGAACCCATTTAACTTTTTCTCTTCCCTTTTTATTATTAACACAACTCCACTCAAATGCTTGGCAGATCTCACCAGATGAGACTTTGGTGAAAATTTGATAATGTGACTAAAACTCCACAAAGATTCAGCTACTCTTTTGTCTTTAGGTAATGCTACACACTCCAAATTATCTTTGACCAGTAATCCCTTGGCCCACATTAGCTCAGCAAACCCTTGGCAAACAATAACCCAGGAAAAAGTAAAGTAATATTTTATTTCTTATTTACTACTCTTGTGGTAGATCAACATTCTCCAAACTGTTACGGGTGGAAGTGACTATCAAGAAAGAATTCAGGAACATTTTGCTCCACAGTTTTGCAACATATTCCTTTTGACAAAACCTCCTCTAAGTCCTTACACAATCTGGAGCTCTTGATTTGTCAGGCCAGCACAATGTCCCCATCTTCTTTTGTTTGTAGCCAACTCAGACACCAGTCCCTGAGGTGTTAGCACATGAACCAGGCTGGTGCAACCTCAGTGTCCAGAGCTCCCAGGCAAACACATTTGTTCATAGCAGATATTTGTGTCAAAGTAGGTCAGAGTCCATTCTGACTGCAGGAGCCTTCCTCCAGAATCACTAAATAAAGTGGATATAATTCTAGAAATGAATTGCCATGTTTGCCTTCCTACATCAGTAGAGATTTGGACATATGAAGGTCACTCAAAGAGAATAAGTATCTTTGAGGTACTGTCACTTAGAATTACCAGAAGCATATTGGGGCCTGTACTTCTTTTTGATTCAGTAAACTACACGTCAATATCCCTTTAATATACTCCTCTTTGCCTTAAAGAGTTCAAACTGTATTTTTGCCATGTGAATCCAATGTAGTCATATTATATCTGCTAAAAATTTAAAATTTTACCCACAATTTATTTTTGTAATATTTATTAGCCATTTCATTTTTACATTACCCCTTCATATCCTTTTTTCTAATTTTGATGCTTAACTCTTTTCTCAATTAAATAAATTATAAGGATTTTTCAGAAGAATGGTATAGATGGTAAAGCTCTTTTTTCTATTAATTCTTTTTAAGATATCCATACTGACATTGTATTTTCTCAGTCTGTCATTTATTTTATAATATGCTTTTGAAAATGCAATATTATTTAAAGCTTTTTGGTTTTCAAGTCTATAAAAACATTTTTTCTTGAATTTTTTCTCAGGATATATTTGGAGATTCAAGTAAATACTATAGAATACAGAACTTTATTTTTTTATATATATGTACATATACATGTATTTACATATATATGAAAATATTCCTCTGGTATTGACTTTAAATAAGTAAATTGCTTTCCTTTATGAAATAACATTTTAAAATTCTCACAGGACTTCTAGTTCCATTTATTAGAGTCGGAAATCTCATTAAATTCTCCTCTATCTCAAATCTCCATTGAGTGTTCAGTGAAGAAATACAAAAGTGAATAAATCCACAGACCTTCTGAGAATGGCAGCAGAGAAACATCAGCGGTAGAAAGATTAGGATGGATTTCTGAAAGACAGAAGACTGATGGGAATACCTTGATGGATATATTACAATAAAATGAGCTATTACTCACTATATTCAACAACAAAAAAAGCAGCAGTGATGCTAGGAGCAATTTTGCAGAGTGCAACTCCCTACAGTCAGGAGCTAAAGAGAGCGGTTATGGGAGGAGGGGTGACACTCAGAATGATTGATGGAGAATCAATCTAAACGACATGTACATGTTCAGGCTACCCCCATTCCTGTGCATCAGGAAGCCGTGTTTGTTTTAATGCCAGGTACTCATTGACGGATATGTTGAGGAGGATTCATGGTTTCAGAGTGAGGGTTTGTTCATATTAGGCACACTGGCCTTGTTTTGTTATTTGAATGTGTCTGGATTCTTATATATCAGCCTGCTCCATACTTACAATACATCTCTGGAAATGTCACAGTAAAACTTCAAAATCTCTCTCTCTCTCTCTCTCTCTCTCTCTCTCACACACACACACACACACACACACACACACGCACACACAGAGTAAACATTCCTTTCATTCAAAGAACAGGACAATAACAGCACAGGAAATTCCTGCCAGCCACCTAAGTTAATTTACCTGGTTCTTTATTCATGTTTATCAATGGCCAATTAAGTATCAGTTGATATTTTAGAAATTCAATAGCTCAAAAGAGAAGGGTAAAGATGAAAAAATGAGACAACTGTGAAGGTGAATTTTAGGTGTCAACTTGGTTAGACGAAGGAATGCTGAGAAACCTGGTAAAGCAATCTTTTTAGGTGTGTCTATGAGGGTCTTTCCAGCAGAGACTAGAATGACAGTCTGAATGGACTGGGTGGGAAAGACCTGCCCTCAATGTGGGTGGGAACCATGCAATCTGCTTGGGTTCTGGAGAAAACAAAAGACAGGAAAAAAGTGAATCTCTCTCTATCCGCAGGAGCTGGGATACATTCCTCTCTCCTGTCTGTGGACATCAGGGCTCAAGACTCTTCATCTTTTGGGTTTCAGGACTTACACCAAGAACACCATCAGCTTCCCTGGTTTTGAGGTCTTTGGACTTGGACTGAGCCACATTACCTGCATCCAGTTTAAAGATGACCTATTGTGGGACTTAACAATCATGTGAGCTAATTCCCCTAATAAATCCCTTATATAATTATAACACATCCTATTGATTCTGTCTCTCTGGAGAACCCAGACTAAAACAACACCTAATCCTGAAGGAAAAGCAATAAAATTCAGGTTAGAGAACAGAAACAAATAATAAACTACTTCTAATTACTGTCTTCAGAGAGTTTAGATAAGGAAGGTATTGTTTCAGTGAAATATAAACAGTCTGCTATGAATTTAGGTAACAGTTACATAAAATTCAAAATATAGCTAGTGAAAATTGAACCCAATAAAATATTTGGAATGAAAAGTAAGGAATTATTTCAGAATGTAGAACTAAAAAGACAAATAAATGAAAAGTGGTAGAGAAAAGGTTGGCAAAACAGAGGGAGAACCATGAAATATTTATGTATAGAAAGAATAAGAAAAAGGAAGAAATTACCAAAGGAATAACAGAAAAAGAATTTTCAGAGCTGAAGACAGAGACATATGTATTCAGATTGAAAGTGCCCATCTTGTATCAAGAAGGTTGAAAATTTTTTTAAGCCTACTCCAAGCTAGAGATATCACATAAAAAACATCTAAGGGGGAAAAAAAGAAAAATTCCCATGAAAATTTCCAGAGAGAAAAAACATATCCCCTACAAAGAAATGGGAACCACAATGAACCTTAGATTTCTTCCAGCCTGACTGGAAGCTAAATGACAATATATCCCACCAATAAAAAGTGAGCAAAATAAGGTACAGAAAGTTTACTGCCTAGGCATTTTTTTCTAGGGAAAATAAAAAAATTAGAGTAGACGTGATATTCTCTGAGTGACAACCATTCAGCAAGCTTAAGGAGGAGTCAGTATTTATCAGAGCATTCAAGCAACCATTAGAGGTTAACCTTATTGATTTGAAGAAGGCATATAGTTTCTGGGTCAAAAAAACAGAAATATAAATAGAAAATCCAAGAGAAAATATAGAACTGTAAATACAGGAGTGTAAAGCAAATTGAAATGTGAAATGATTTTGAATGATAGGTAAAGTATAAAAAAGGAGCCCTCGGAGAGTTTCTTTTTAGTTGCAAAAGTTCAGTGACATGGAACCGCATCTCCTTTGAGGATCTACTTGGTTTTAAAATAAATGGTATTTATATAATCTTCATATGGCCAACAATAAGTTTCAGTTTTAAATGCTGAGAGTCAACCTATAGTGAAATCATTGAAGTCCATAATAATTATAGACCAGAATGCAAGTGATAGGATTTTTAACAGTGTATAGAAATGCTGAGAGATATAGAAGGTAAAGTGAGGAAGGAATTCGAGATACTGAGTTTGATAGAATAAGAAATAGAGTGTTAAGTGTATTATTTTATATTATATAAGTAATCAGTAGAACTAATACTTACTATAAAACATGGAGAAAGGAAGGAAAAGGAAGTTTAATTGAAGTTAATCATAGTTAATCTTCAATAAATGGAGTCAGTATATAGTGCTTATAGTTGATCAACCAAGAAATAGTGGCATAAGCCTACAATTAATATAATGTAGATAACCAACAGAAGCATTAAAGTAAAAAATGGTTCAAAACTATACTGAAAAAGTCAGACTGGGCATGTGTTCTGGAGAGAAACTTTAAATTGTATGTCTTTCAGAAAGTGTTTGAAATGTATTTCCGTTGCATGTCCTAATTTTACAATAATAAAAATAAATGGTTTTAAAGAAAAGAATTTGTTTTCACATCTTTTGTTAAAAGACAAAAGAATTTATTTTTGTCATACAACTCTTTTTTCAACATTCATATTTCACCTACAAAAATTATAAGAAAATAAAAGGTCATTGAAAATCCACTTATTAGTAAACTGAATTAATGAAATATTAACTTTTAACTTTATCTTTTGCATTTAGAGAAATAAAATATAAATTATAAGAAATAACTTGTTGAAGGTGATGTCAAAAATTCAATGACAAATTCAATTTTTACCGTGGGGTTACTAAACATTTAGTGTGGATTTCTAGGTTTTGGTTTTTGTTTTAATCAACATTAATATTAAATGTGAATGTCAATTTTAAACAATGACCATGAAAAATATGTTTTTCATCAAAAAAGAGAAGTATCTTGGATAGCTCAGAATGATTTTCAACAAAATTTTTTTAAAAATTATTTTCTACTTAACCACAGTATTTTATTTCCCAGTCATTCTATCCTATCAACTATTATCTATGTATTCATATCTTAATCAGAAACTTGTTCTGATTAGGTCAATCAGCATAATTGTTTTAGCGGGTAGTTTGACATTTACTAGAATCTGTTGCCAGGGAAAAAAAAGAAAGAGACAGGGAGGAAGTGGAAGAGGAAGATGTGCAGAATATCTGTTTCAGTAATTTAATTCTAGGAGAGTCAGAGTTCAGGAATCAGGCATGCGTAAAGCCTAAGCTTTGAGGAGGCCTTCCAGAACTGGCTGACATACTGTTATTGCTGCTGCTGCTGCTGCTTCATCTTACCCATGTGTCAAAGATCATCTACAGAGCACTACCTAGCACGACAACTGCTCCCCTGAAATTAGAACGTTTGGATAGGAGTCTTAAAATGAATCTGGGTGCCACGTGAGTTTGAGTAAAATCTATAAAACGTTGTTTAAGGAGGTGGACTCTTAGTCTATTGCTTATTGTTTGGGAATAAATCTCTTTGTAAGTCCACTCCCTAGTCTGTAAAGAAGATTATACACATGAAACCTATAGCATGGTGGTGTGGTGAGGAATGAATAGATGACACATGAAAAGTCCTTGAAACAGTGTCTGACTCAGTTGATGTTTCCTGCAATTATTATCTGCTCATTACAGAAACTCTTACAAAGGATTCACAAAGTATCACTAGGCTCCGGAGCTTTCTCTGCTCCATCAGAGCGGCATGGCCCTGTGTAATTGTCTTCATCTTCACTCTCCACGTGGCTGGACATACAGGAGGGTGTTGGGGCACCACATCATGGTTGTCATAAATATCATTTTTATCACCATTGTTTTCTATATAGAGGTCTCAAGTGATTTTCATGAAATTCTTCTTTTATGACCTTTTTCTTGAAAGTCATTAATGGAAGGATGTTGGAAAAGGTAGAGCTGGCATTTAGGAATCTGAGGTGTGAGGCTCAGAGTTTAAAGTTCAAAGCCCCAGACAGGGAAACATAAAGTCCATGCTACCCTCCTGACAGCACGTTATCTACCAGCTAGGATGATCTTCCTGCCCTGCCTATATCCTTTCTCTCTTAACTTCCACTGATATTTTTATATCTGGCATCTTGGCTGTAGTATCAGTGGAGAGAAATGAAAAACACATGGCTTGCCAAGTTGCTTGTTTTATTTTATTTCAGTTTTAGCCTTTCCTGCTCTCTATGCTTTGATCAATTCACAAGTACACACATACTATTCACAAACACACATGCACATACAACTGTATACACACACATGCTCATAGCCATAAACTCTAGGCAATCTTACAAACGTCTTGTATTCATTTACTATTGCTGCTGTAATGAATGATCACAAACTTGGTGTCTTAAAACAACAGAAATTTTTCTCTTTCAGTTTTGGAGACCAGAAGTCTGAAGTTAGTTTCATTGGGCCAAAATCATAATTTTGCCAAAATTGCACTCTCACAGGAAGCTGCAAGGGGAAATATGTTCCTTTCCTCTTCTAGTTTCTGGTAACATCTTCAGTTTATGGCCATATTACTCTAATCCCTGCCTCTATTATCAAATTGCCATCTCTTAGTCTGTATGAAATCTCCCTCTGTCTGCATCTTGAAGGAACACCTGTGGTTGCTCTTAAGGTCTACCTAGATAATCCAGGATTATTTCCATATCTCATGATTCTTAAATTAATCAGATGTGCAAATTATGTTCTATGTAAGGTAACATTTACAGGTTCCAGAGATTAGGGCATGAATATCTTATTGGGCCATTATTCAGCCTGTAATATTTTTCTTTTTGGACCCTCTTCATATTAATACTTTCTTCCTGGTCACATGAACTGGTAACTTTACTATAATCTCTACCTCCTCTTCTTCCTGTAACACTGACATTCTACAATCTAACAAGCCCCCCTTTCTACCAATGACTCCGAAATATATCATTCTATGTGCACTGGGACTACTATAGAGATCTGATTTATTCTCATCTGTACTATTTCAATAATCAAATGCATCTTCTGCTACCTCCAGTAGTGTTGACAGGATGTACCTCAAATACATTCATGAAACTATCCTCCATTACTTGTCTCTATTCACTCCTCAACCTAGACACTGACAATTAGTCTCCATTAACTGTATGTGACATGTGTTTCCTGAGCTATCGAATGTGCATTTCTGCCATCTGGAGAGCCCTTCTTCTTTGAGCACTGAAACTTCCTTCCAAACCTTTAGGATCCACATCATAGATCTCTAATGTGATGATTTTTTTTTAAATCACTTAATGTATATCTCAAATATTCTTTAGCTCTTGGTTACTACCTCATAATAGAGCATTAGTACTACTACTAATATCACATAATTTTAACTACTTGTTCATATTCTTTCTATATTATCGGATTGTGATATCTTATGGAACATTGCTTCCTAATGCCTAGCAAAAGTCATTGCAGTATAGAAATTCAGCAGACATGTGAATCAATAAGGATGTGACAGGGTGCTCATAGCATGCTCAAATATCCAACTCAACACACTTTGAACATCAGGGCAGATAAAATGAACATGTCCGTTATTTACATGAAGAGTAAGTTATGGTTAAATACCAAATAACCCTGAAACCTAAGTGTCTTCATTAAAATAAAAGCTTATGTCTTGTTAATGCAAAGTCTGATGAGGTTCAATAACTTTCCATGGCAGTTTTTAAAATGGTGCCTTGGGAGAACTGGCTGGTTTTCATATTGTTGTTTCTTCATCACAAAGTGTGAATTTTAGACCATTGCAAAAGGAAAAGAGAAAGCTGGAGAGTTGCAGAAGGATTTTACACAGCTTCAGCCTGAAAATGATCCCATCCCTTCCACTCATGTCTATTGACCACAATGAGTCCTATGACTCTACCTAATTACAAGTAGTATGGGAAGGGTTGGACGGTCTTCCACATGTCCAGACAGGAGAGGTTAATCAGGTAGGGCTAAAGTGTTTACTATACGTGATTTTTAATTAGCTTCTGAGGAGTTCCAAAAGGGCACTCAAATTTTACTTATATGTCAATAACAAGTACATCCATTACCAAATCAAAGCATTGAGGGCAGTTATAGTTCAGAGTTAATATCATAATTTGTTTACTGCAGCAACCTATTCTAAAATTTGGAAGTATACTCAAATAATAATACATGTTTTAAACAAATGTTTACTCCAGCAAACCATCTGTTTTTCCATTTAGAGGAATTTTTGTTTCTTTATTTTCTTGAGAAGTATTTCTCTCAACTGTAACTTTCACCTTAATATCTAATGAACATGACATGGATTATTTTGCCTGAAAATAAATTATTTAATTAAATAATAAAAACTCTCCAGAAGAATTTATTCAGAAGATTTCCTTGGAAAGATGACTAACAGCAAAATCCACAAAACATTAATAATGAATTTCATAAGATATGGAATGTATGTGGTTTATAGGTACAACTCAGATTAGCCTCATATCAGCAATGAGCAATTGCATCTTCCGAACTCTTGCTAAAAGAAGTTGACATATGTTTCACAATCTTTAACAAATAAGAAAGAGGCCATTTGCTTTAAAATATTCAAGGATGCAAGACAAACACAAATATTTTCTCCATTTGTTTTTTTTTTTTTTTTTTTTTCCTGTGCATAATAAACTGTAAACTTGAACAGGGGTGTCGCTCTTGTTGCATTACATAACTATGCTAGAAATAAGCAATATAGATGACATTTGGATATATTCCATGTCAACAGAAAAATTTCCTCCTAGATGTGTTACAAGAATAAAAAGTTCAACTTTTTCCAAATAAATGAGCTAGACTTCTATAAAGGCAAAAAAGATGAAAAATCCAAAACAAACATAAGATAGCAATTAAACAGTAATCCATCGCTATAAATGCTAATTTCTAAAAGCAGTTTTCTGCTTTTTTTTTTTTTTACTAGAACCTTTCTATCATTTGTTCATGTATCAATTCATTTAACAAAAATTTATTAAATGTTTACTCCATTTGGACTCCACAAAATGTATGGTGTAAAAGTGAGTTTAAAAAGTCCTTACTCTCAGAAGACTTGTAGATCTCAGTGTGGGTGATACTACTTTGAGTGTTTAGGTGCATTGCTCTTCTAGGGCCTATATGTTATAGGTGCATGAAAAAGTGTAAGAATATAAGTAGATATTAGAGAAAATTTCAAAATGGGATGCATGAGAGGAGTAAATCTCATCTGAAAGGGAAGAATCATTGATTAAATTTTACTCAAGGTGTACATGATCTATGTGCAGATTGACAGACATGTGGAGAAGACGTGGGAGAAAATCCCAGAATAGAGTCAATGGGCATGAATAGTTGCAAAAGAGAGAAACATCAAGAAAGTTACAAGGAGAAGGAGTGTGTGAGATTAAATGTATCTCCTATTTTATGGTTTCTTCTTAGGCCAGGCTAAATGCAAACAGTGAATGAGAAGACAGATGAGAAAATGTGTTATAAATGTAATGTTGGCAAATCTGATCACAAAACAGGCAATAAGTTAGCAAAGACATCAAAGAGGATACCTAATTTAAGAGTAGGTGGAAACACAAAGTTGAACAATGAATCAGAATTTTCAAACTTGATGTACAATTGTGGTATTATAGAAAAAAGAAAGGGTAAATATTGGCATCTCCTCATCCTTTCACTGGTACCAAAAAGATCCTAAGGAAAGTTTGTTGATAGTTATTGGTCTGGGAGATTCTTCTAAATCCTATTTTCTACATCTCTCCTATTCTATTCCTCTTCCTTTATTAATCCATGTATTAATATTTATTGATTGCCTACTAGGTATCAGGTACTCTTTAGAGCACAGATGATAGACACAGCAGCACCCAGAATTGACAAGGTCCTTCCTCTATAATATGTGGATTACATTCTAGAGAGAAGACAGACAGTAAACAGATATACAAACAATATACTATGTCAGGGACAAGTTGAATAAATGAAAGCAAAGCAGAGAAGAGGAAGACGGTGAGTATGAGAGGGACAATGGATTTGATGTTTCTAGAAATACACAGTGAAAATCTCTCTGGTTGGGTGACAATTGCACAAATAAGTGAAGGAAGTGATGGAGCAATCATACAGCTACTGGGCAAAGGGCCTGGAGGAAGAAGAGGTAGAAGTGTTTTGCTATTTTCTGTGTTCACCTGACCAAACCATGAAGAGGCCAGAGTGCCTGGAACTAAGTGAGCAAGCGGAGCTAGTGGTGGGCAGCGGGAGAATGGGCAGCGGGAGAATGAGAAAGTTCCTCTCACTGAGCACTGCAGGAATGAGGAGAAAATCTCCTAGTTTTCATCTGAGGGTGTCCGGGAACTGTCACCGAACTTTGAGCACAATGGTGAAATGAACTGTTTTTTCAAAGAAGTTGCTCAATTGTTTATGTGGAAAGTAGACTATGTGGGGCATGAGTGGAGGCAGGAAGGAGACGTGTTAGGAAGCAACTGCAATAATCCACCTGAAACAGACAGTGGCCCACACCCCTGGTAGTAGCAGAGGCTTGGATTCTGGATCTGTTTTGAATGTAGGACCTAGAAATAGGTACTAAATTGGCCATGGGGTTTTTAGTATTGCACTAAGGGCTTCCCTACTTTCACATATATCTTATGTACTCCCATTGAAACTCCTATTTCTTCAGTATATCTAGTTTAAATTAGGCAGAAAATGAAGCCTATTAGATCATTGATAGTTTCCTATCAACACTTTCATGAGTACTTGTGGTTAACAAAAAAACAGAATGAATATTAATTTAACTAATCTGAAATACAAAGGCTGTTGGGAAATGCATTAAAATGAAGAATAATATTGTGATAATGGTGGTAGCGTATTAAGATGGAAGGGAGTGAAAGACCCAATGGTATGAGCAAGTCAGTTAAGAGGCTGGTGTTTACAGGTGTATTAGTCCATTTTCTGTTGCTTGTAACAGAGTATCTAAAACTAAGTAATTTGTAAAGAAACAGAATTTATTTTTCACAGTTTTGGAGGCTGGGAAGTCCAAAGTCCAGGGAACACCTCTGGTGAGAGCCAGGGTGCTCTTGGTGTTGGTACTATAGCAACAGAGTGTATCACATGGCAAATGGCCTGAGTGAGGGAGAGAGAGAGAGAGCTCTAAGCTTCTCAGTTGCTCTCCTTTTAAAGCCATCAAAACTGTGTTACTCCATGAGTGGATCAAACTATTCCTGAGGACATAGTCCTCACAAATCTAATCACCTCTTTAAGGCCCCACCTTTCAATTACCATAGTAGGATTTTCCATTTTCTTTAACATTGTCATATTGGGGATCAAGTTTCAATGAGCTTTGGGGGGACATCATTTAATCCACAGCAATATGTCATTTATAGTTGCCTCTATAATCGTGTGCCATCATAAAATTTACAATAAGACCTAATGACAGACATTAAAGAAAAGAGGTTAAGAGAATGGGCTTTAAAGGCAGATGGCTGTGCTCTAATTTTGGCTCTGCAATTGCCTAGCTTTGTGGCTTCTTTATACCTCAGTTTACTCATCCATAAAACTGAGGTGAGAATAATTGTGTTAACCTCATAGAGCATTTGTAAGCAGTCAATAAATTAACAAATCACACTTATAACAGTGCTGGCAAATGTAAGCACTAATTAAAAATGAATACATATGTGTATATATACATGTACATATTCTAATAAACAACTAAAAGGAAGCTTAATACCTAAAAATCCATGGAGAAACTTAACAGTGCTACCATCATAATATTTGATGGAAGGAAAAATTATCTCAAATTGTTTTCAGAAATAAAGCAACTTATATTTATCCATATACAAATACTGGACATGTGCTATTGACGAGCACTGTTAGGTCCTACTAACAACAACTTGAATGAAATGTATATCATCAACACAGTGTGGTGTTAGGATTTAAAATATTTGAATGAAATAATTATTCTCTTGTACAATTCTTACCTTGAATTCTTATTGAAATTAAACTATTAGGGCCGGCCCGGTGGTGCACTGCTACAGTGCACCGCTTGGGAAGCGCGGTGGCGCTCCCGCCCGAGGGTTCGGATCCCACATACAGACCGGTTCCTGCTCACTGGCTGAGCGAGGTGTGGGCACAACACCAAGGGTTGCAATCCCGTTGCCGGTCCCGGTCCGGTACGGGCGTGACACTGAGGGTTGCGATCCGTTGCCGGACACGAAAAAAGACAAAAAGGAAAAAAAAAAAAAAAGAAATTAAACTATTCTTTCTTTGAATTAAACTATTGTCATTTTGTACTATTTGAGGATACCATATCTCTTCTTTGAAAAAACAGAATCTCACAGGATATGGCCATAGCTATAAAACCATAGCAAAATATATTTAACTCTGTTTTCCTGACCATTTGAACATGACTTAAACATGCTTATATAAAAATATTTTGAATTTGAATTTTTTTATAGTAGAAAATCAGTATTGCAGTGATTTTTTTTCCCTTTTTTTTAAGTATTATAGCTATTTGCAATTTAATTTTATGAACAACTTTCAGAGTTAAGAAATACTGGCTTCTCTGTCATAATCTGCTCAAAATATTAAAGTGGTCCAATTTAATGACATAGATGAACAAGGTTTTTAATTCCTATGGAGCAGAATCTTTCTTCTACTTATTTCAAGTCCCCAAGTATTGTCACAGCGTTGACAGTTAAAGGATCAGCTCAATTATTTGCACCTGTGCCTCTTTTGCTCCCGCACCTCTTGAGATCCAGCATGGGTGGCTTCAGTGGGAACCAGTTAGAATATTCTGATAATTTTGATACAGAGAAAAACACTACCACCCAGCATATTTCCATTGTCCTTTGAAATTTTTGTTGACATTTTTACCCTTGAAAAATATTCATTATAGTTGCAAAAGTATACAAGGCCATTTGTTTTATTGCATAAGAGATTTATTCTACTTTAAAGGCATTCATCAAAGCATTGTCTATGGCAACTGAAAATATGTCATGCAGAATTGCACTCTGTTATCAAATGACATTAATCTAAGATCTGAGGTTACCCTGGGGTGAGAAAATAAATTGAAATTGCAAGTGTCGAACATGGCACACAGAGTTATGCTCTACCCTGAACTAATAATAAATCTATTTGGAACATTGTAAGTCTTTTAAAATAGTGAAGAGTTTTGTTGGCTTTAAAACAACAGTCAGGGAAGATCAGATTTTAACATGTCTGTTAACTTGAGAGCAAAAAAAAAAGGAGATGAAAAGTAGATCTTTTCTTCAAATTCTCTATCCTAAGAAATATTTCTAGCTGTGAGAACTCTTTACTACATGTATTAGTCCATTTTTGTTGTTTATAACAGAACACATGGAACTGGGTAATATGGAAGAAAACAAAATTTATTGCTTACAGTTTGAGGCTGGAAGTCCAAAGTCCAGGGAACACATCTGGTAAAGGCTTTCTTTAGTGGTGGTGACAGTGATGGCAGGGTATCACATTGCAAAATGGTGGAGCACAGAGACTGAGAATGCCAGTAACTCCTCATTCACTCTCCTTTGAAAGACCTCAAACCATGCCCATGACCATCATTTTTAATCCATTCACTATGGCGTGGTCCTACAATCTAATCACATCTTCAAGGCCCCTCCTTTCATTTACCATAATAGGATTTCCCACCCTCAACACTTAACAGTGGGGATTAGGTTTTGGGGGCATATTCAACCCAGGGCACTATACCTTTCATAAATGGCTAACTTGAGACCAAATCTAAATTTATTACAGTTATTATGCAGGTCCAAATAAAAATCATATTAATAATAGTTATAATACTTTCTCATCCATTGCATTCAAACTACATTCACATGATATGAAATTATAACTAAGAATGATACAGGCTTTTGGGTTTCATTACATCAATATTTTCTGTTAATCAGTAGATAAATTGGAAACCCCATTAAAATTAAAGCTGCTTAGGGGCCAGCCCCTGGCTTACTTGGGAGAATGCGGTGCTGATAACACCAAGGCCATGGGTTCGGATCCTATATAGGGATGGCTGGTTAGCTCACTGGCTGAGCGTGGTGCTGACAGCACTAAGCCAAGCGTTAAGATCCCCTTACCAGTTATCTTTATATACGATTTAAAAAAAAAAAAAATTAAGGCTGCTTGTATAAAAAGAGCTTGGGATATTTTTGAAAACATGGTTCAGTCAGTCAGTCATTATTAAAATAGATTAAAGATATTCTTAGACACAAACTTTGAGTTAAGATTTGTCATCATTAATTATATTTAACTCCTAGAGCACTTTCAACTGTTGTCATGCATTATTCAGTCCTGCTTTGTTATCTTCATGTTTCCTCTAAGACTTATTCCTCACTTTCTCCTAATTAGGTCTGTTTGTTTAAAAATAAAAGACTAATAAATATAAGATTTATTAGCTTCACTTAATTCCTCAGGCATCCTTATTAACAATAGAGTGTAGACAGAGGCCATTGCAAATCTCTTTACATTCATTCATTACGTAACATAGGAAAGGACCCGAACAAAGTAGGTTTCATATTATCACTATTCCTGAAAACTCTGCTTCTATTACAACACTTATTAAAATTCAAATTCTACTGAATTTTTTAAGGATAACCTACTAATTAGGGATGAAGAACAGCTTCTTATACTTATCAATGACTAGTATAACATCAAAACTCAATTTTCATAATTCTCAATTGTGAATTTTTTATAATTATGATAAAGTTATGTTATTTAGAAAGAGGTCACAGAAAACAGAAATGAAAACACAAGAGTGAATAGTGAAATTACTGGTTATTAGACTCTGAAAGTAGTTTTTAAATTCATTACTAAAGACTTACATATACATATATATATATATATATATATATATATATATATGTGTGTGTGTGTCTACTTATACATGTATATATTTCACCAAATAAGTAGCATTTTAAGTTTCATAAGTTAGTTTTGCTTCCATTATCAAATTTGATTTGGTAATTGATAGCCTTTATATTTTACTAATAAACTATATTGAAAAGAACAAAAAGCAAGATTTCTTAAATGTGTCTAAAATTCCAGTGGTCCATTATTAGCTTGCTTTTATCAGTTAAAAAAGACATCAATTTTAAAAGACAATTCTTATTGAATCTAAGTCTGACCTAAACTATAAAATATCTTTTCTACTCATGAGAATAAAGTAGAGAACTCATAGAATACACACACACACACACACACACACACACACACACAAACACACACACGCACAGAGATTAATTTTAATTAGCAAAAATCTACAAGTTGAAACTTGATGCTAAATGCAATGGAGGCTGTCTTGTTAGCTCACTTGGTTAGAACACGGTGTGGGTAATACTATGGTCAAAGGTTGGGATCCCCATACTGGACAGCCTCAAAAAAGAAACAAAATAAAACAAAACAAAAACACACAGAATTAAAGTAAACTCCTTTTTAATAAATGAACAAACGAATAAATAAATAAATGCAATGAATGTCACTGAGAAATTTTAACCAATAGAGTTTAACGTTACATATAATTTCTAATGAATCATTCTGCTTCTTTCATGTTTATATTAAATAACCTGATTGTGATTGTACTTTGACCTGTTTTTATCCGCCACAATTAATATTAATGCTGCCTATAATTTGCACTTTCTATGTTCGTTTCTATCTCTACACCAGTCACAACATCTGTTATTGCAATAATTTGCCTATGTTCTAGACAATGCATTGGATTTCTGGGGACACTTACTGATCTTTAAAAATCATGCCTGTCACATTTTCTAGAGATGCCTTTATCTAAAGCATCCCCTAAAGTGGCAAGAAAAAATTTAAGCTCTTTCCAAATACATACTTTGGTATGCCTAATTTTTATCACAATGAAGATTAGCCCACATTCTTCAGCCACAAACATCTTCACCACTGGGTATCAATCTTTAGACATAAACATGAATGTAGACTTGTCCTTGACCAATAAGAAAAACCCAGTTGAAGAACTAATTGATAATGTGAGAAAGCCTGAAAAGGAGCCTGTTACATCAGATTTCCCAGTAATGAAAGGGCTGAGAGTACAGTGTGAAAGAGATCTTCAGTGTTAAGTAAGCACAGTTCAAAGTTAAAAGAACATAATAGTAACAAGCATGGCTTTGATTACATAACCCTTTTTATCTTACAAAGAGATTTTGTATTAACTCATTTTATCTTGGCAGCCCCATTATGAGATATTTTTATCTCTATTTAAAAATCAAGGAGAAGAAGTGAGAAAGGCTAAGTGACTGCCTTGGATCACAAGACTTGTAAATGCCAGACCAAGGCCTTGACCCTAGGTCATCTGATAACAACTCCAGACTAATTCCACCACTTCACATGGTGTCCCACAGCCAAGACCTGGAAAATTAAATGTCTCAGATGAATGGGAGCTCTTAAAGAGCTATCTCAATGAGGGGTTGAAGGGAAGTTTATTAGGATTACTTGTGGGATTTTTTAACAACCCCCCCCCCCCGACTCTATTATGCATTATATACATAGATTACACTATCCCTAGTATGGGATACTGTCATAGTGTGCCATTGATATTGATGGGAATGGCTATCAGAGGGTATAAGGATGTTTAAAAGCAGAAATAGTTGAGAATCAATGATCCAGTGATTTCATTCTAAAAAATGGTCTTGAATATTTTTTATCTGAAAAAAAGAACTGTAGTCAAATAAATTAATATAGATGGCCAAGGAGGTCACTCAGATTAAATATGGAATAGGCTTATGTAGAAGATGAACAAAGTCATATTAAAAGATAAAAACAACAGGATTTTGTGGATCTGAGAGAAGAGTGTCAGGAAGCCTTAGGCTCAGAATACATGGAAATATGTAAAATGAAAACACAAAGAAAGGGGATATTTAACAGTCAAACAAAACCTGTTGTTTTTATTTAGGAAATAAATTAAAAATTACCAAGAACCTCATAACACAGAGATAAGTGCTACTAGAATTATGGAACATTTTCTTAATTACATGTATATATATCGTTTTAACTACATTTATTTGTTTGCCAGAGATACTAAACATTTTTTATGTACTCCTCATAAATACTTCTTAATATTTTTGTTGACAATAATAATAATTTACTCTTGGATTTTCTTTTTACAAAGACATGCTATGTTGGTTCCTCGCCACCGGGGACCAACAACACAGGGCGGGAAGGGACCCCGGACCAGCCGGCGGTAACCTCTTGTGGGGCTGAGCGGGATGATGAGTGTCGCAGGCCCGAGCCCCTCTGCGCTTTGGCCCTTGTGACAATAGAAGAATGCCCAGCCAGGAGAGCAGTCAAGACCGGAACAGTCTGTACTAT
>NW_007731129.1:42080-64939 GCF_000696425.1 Galeopterus variegatus | reverse complement strand
GAGAGCGGTCAAAGCCAGAACTCTGTTTATTAAAGCAAGCAGGGGTTTTTATAAGGTACCAGGGGCGGGGGAGCTCTTATCCCATAGGGAGTTGACACACTGCTACCCGGGAGAGGGGTAAGGACAGGGCAGGTGGGAAAAAAGTGCAGAGTCACCGTACCCCGGAAGTTAGTTCTTTTAAGTTTTGAGTTCTCCGCTTAGGTTTCGGTTTCCCAGAATCAGCCCGAAGCAAGTTTAAAATGGCTGAGGTACTTTCCCAAAATGGCTGGTGACCCGGGCGTAGCCCAACAATGCTACTAAGTGCTTTACATGAATGATCTTATTTAATTCTTTTAATTGACTCTTCATATCCTTTTCCTATTTTTAGAATAGCAGTGCTTTGAAACTCTACTTGAATGAACTCTTTTTAGCTTAATGATATTAACCCTTTATCTGACATATCCAAAAAAAGGTTTTTAACCCTAATTTTAATTAAAGGTAATTAAGAGCTTTGTTCATGATTAATATTTAAGGAGGAGTTTAACAGATGACACAGAAAAGTAGATAAGAGGGTATATTTATTCTGTGGATCTTTAGGAAAATTGTTCATTTTGTTTATTTAAAAATATGTTACAAGCTACAATTTAATATAAAATTATGAAGCAACTGTTATGACTATCATTATAATTTTCAGTTATTAAGTTTTAAAAGCCAAATTTCAGATGATTAAAAGAAAAAGTGTGCAGACAAATAGAGTGGTCTAGCAACAGAATGGAAAATTGCCTGAACAGACCAAATTCTATCACTGGAAAAGTCCATGCTGAGACATCCCAAAATGTACTGACAGTGCTTATGTGTGTGTTTAGGTGTATGTGTATGCGGTGGGGCAATATTTGTACTCATATCATTGATTAACTCATCTAACTCATTTTTACCCTTTCATTGAGAGTCTACCATATGTAAAATTCTGTAGTAAATACTTGGTGGAAAGCCATGATGAATAATATTACCTTGCAGTCTGATAGGGAAGATAAAATACAAGACCAAAAAAAATGTAGTAAGTATGAACATAACTTAGGATGGGGAAATATTTCTTCTACATAGCACTATCAGGCAAGTCTCCATGAAAGTTTTAGACATGTTAGTGAGGAAGGCAGTGGTAGCACAGATGGAAAGATGGGAAAATAATTATATAATTGAATTCAGCCACATAAACACAGTTAGCCAAATTTCAGAAGCCATGAGGAGAAAAATGATTAATTAAATAAGGGAGTAATGAATAATTAATTAATTAACTAAACCTCAATATGGAATTGGTAAATTATTTGAGAAATATATATTATATCACAAAAGATTAGTATATTATTTGAAATGCTCGTTCTTAAAAGAAGAAAATGGAGAGAATGCTGGAAAGAAAATGTTGAATCAGGAAGCCCAAGAAAGCTTATTAAACTCACTTGAGAGAGATAATTTGCATGGCAGCCATGCAAATAGAGCCAATGAGATGCTGTGAGAGCCATCACACTCTACAACTGAATGGCTATACGGAGAGTGGTGTGTAGAATAAGGAATGATGACGCTGAGAATCTAAGCATGTCGATGCTATTAGTTTAAGCATAAAATTAGAAGAGTAAATTGAGTAGGGGATATGTTTGTAAACCTAGATGTCAGCTGAGGTAGTCTGCCTTTAGATATTTCAATCAAAAAGATGAGAATGTGTAACAACATGGAGCAAAGCCTATTTACTCCTTTGGGAAAGAGGTGGTGAGGGGTGGGGGGGAGGCTTTTGCCAATTGTACTTAGTTCTGAGCTTCTGCTTCTGTTTCAATAACTCACTTCACACAAAGCATTTCCATCTTATGCAGGTTCATTACTCTTTACCATATGGACGCAGTCATAAAATTTCTGCCATATTACCTGCGTGCTAAAATTTCTGCCATATTACCAATTACTACAGAGAAAACTATGAAAGAGAAGAACTTCCAATCTTATCTAAGTATAATATTTCAACATAAGAATTATTTAATCACAAGTAGGTAGTCTTATAATTAAACACACATTTTTTTAAAATTTGTAATTCACTCACTGTCTTATACTATAATTAGACAATTTTACAAATTCCTTCAACCAACTTGAAGGAAGATACCTATCTCCTTCAAGGCCCTGAATTGATGTATAGTTTACCTTGATTGACAGTGATGACTATATTTTGTTTTCCTTGGGTGTGGTAAGCAGTCTCTAAGATGGCCCTCAATGATCTCTGCCTCCTGCTATTTAGACCCTTATGTAATACTCTCCATTTAAATGCGGGCTGTACACTGTGACTCACATTTCCATGGTGTAAATTTGCTTTATCTCTCCAGATCTTTAGAAAAATCTGGTTGTACTCAAACACTCAGAAAATCTCATGAAGGAGAAGTCATCTAGGGGAAAAAAATCAGTAAACTGTCACTAGCTGATATAATACAACAAGGCTTGACTGGTTTCATTCCCAAGAGGTTAATTTATGTAAATTCCAAAAAAATGGATGAAATAAAAGTATGAGATGATCAATTGGCTTTATTTTGCTCACTGCCAGGGTGACATTTATGTGCTTGGTCCAATGAAATATTTCTTTTACAGAATAGAAGCAGCTTACCTCTAAGCAACCCCCAACATATTAGTTATCTATTGCTATTGAACACATTATCCCAAAATCTAGTGGCTTAAAACAATAAATATTTACTATCTCATATTTTCTATGGGTCAAGAATCAGGCTTGCCTTATCTGGGTGCCTCTGCCTAAAGGTCAGTCAAAGTGTCAATTGGGGCTTTGGTTTCAGCTGAAGGCTTACTTCCTTGACAGAGTTTCCAGCCAACACACAGAGATGGGGAACTCAGGTTGAGCCTAATAGATTACCTGATTTGAAGTGAAAGAGATGAGAGGCTGTGGAAGCTGCAGGAAATAGATTTTGCAGGACAGCATACTATAGAGGAAAATGTTGCACAGAGAAAAAACTTTAAAGTTCTGCCTAAAGTCTCCCTTGAGTATTTCTTTGTGTACTGATGGCATTCCATGTGCATGAGCAGCTTAACTGAGGAAAGAACTACCAGGAAGGGTTAGTGGTAGGAGTGTTGAGTGCTTACATAATGCCAGGGGTACTGCATGTTTTCATCAGCCAGAATGGAAAATCTGGCTTCATGATTCATGGAACAGTGGGTAGAGTACACAAAAAAGTCTTCTCTATAGGAAGTGAAAAATAAATAGTCCTAGACTGGGCACTTCTCTTGTCCCACCTAATAAATCTTAAGAGAAGACCTGAGAGGCTCAAACTGCTTTCAAGTAACTTCACTCTGGCCTAGCACTATGCTGAAGAATACAAAATATGAAAATGCTTAAAATTCAAAAAGGTAAGATCTACTTTGTCTTGAATCTCACGACAACAAAAAAATTACTGGGAATCACAAGGAAACAGGGAGATATGATGCATAGGGAGAGGAAAAAAAAATTGCAGGAGGACAAGTCTGACAAAGGTGTTATAATTAGCAGAGAAGAATACTAGCAGCAAAAAGGGCTGGGAACAGTGGAGGAAGAAAACATGGGGTGATAAATGATGTTCATTGTATTGATTGTGGTGATAGTTTCATGTTTGTATACATCTGTCACAACTCATCAAATTGTATACTTTAAATATGTGCAGTTTATTACATGACAATTATACTTTGATAAAACTGGGGGCCATTTTGCTCTTCAAAGCTATAAAATATTATTTCTCCATAAGATGCCATATTAACGTACTGTGGGAAAGAACATAAAAATCATTAGTAAACGGTGGTACTATCACAAAATAGAAATAAAATTATTTATTCTAAATATACTGGAATATTTATGTTTGTATTACTCAATACAAATTCACTGACATTCAGGACAGTCTCTTGACCTTACAGATATTAAATTAACATTTTGAAGAATAAAATTAACAAGCAAATTGATTATGAGACATTTATTAAAGAGTTTACACTGTATGTATTATTTTTTGTCTTATATTGAATTACTAAGTTATCATATTTGGGGAGAAAATACTTTGACTTTCCTTCAACTTGTGAGTCAGATTTCAGCCTGGAGCACACTTCTATGAAGATGACAGAAGTGATGACAAGTCATTAAATGCAACAGATCAAACAGTGTCACTACAGTGTAAGCCAGAATGGCAAGGCAACAACAGTTTAAGAGACTTAAAAGAAATTCTAAACTATTCCCCAGAAGCCATTACATTAGTGAAGTTTATCTCAGTCTTGAAATTCACATAAGTCATTGCGCTGAATTGAATTTACTACTAAGGCATCAGCATCAACTTCTGCGGTGTCATCTTGTTCACCTTCTAAATCACCTTCTTCTACTCAAAGATAAAAGGCCGCTTTCATTTCTGTAGGGGACAGATTAAACATTAGCAATCGGAAGCAATTGGTTTTCCCTTCACAACACCTCTAGCCTTACTTACAACACCCTCTCCAGGGATTCCTGCTAGCTGAAGAAGAGGCAAATAACATTTGTGCCTCAGCTCAGCATCCTTTGATTCTATGCTGTAACACCAAGTTTTTCTCAAAACAATGCGAGAGGTCTTAGCAGGTGACAGGTAGGGCCAAGACACAGAACTCTGAGAAGCTCATAAATCCTAATCCTGACTTCCCAGGAGTCTCTGCACTTTGCTTTGAATAACACATAGGCTATAAGTTTGTACACTATAAAAGACAATTTGAGCAGTATCTGTATAGGACATTGTTTCTGTAACTGTTTACCGAGATAACCAGAGCGTTCCCCTCTGCTTGATTAAATGTTAGATTCCTTTGTGACTTTTGATATATGTCTTTTTCTTAGCATACCTATTTTATAAAACTTTACATTGTAAATTCATTCTATGCTCCTTTGAGATGTAAATCTTCTCTTAGAAAAGTAATCATCAAGAAAGATAGCATCCCTATCTCCCAGTCTCTGTGAGAAGGTAGGAGTCTGATAGGTACGAATTAGCAAACACATACGGCCTAATCAGATTAACCAGCCTTGCTTCCAGTGTCCACCAGTGCTTTCCACAAGCTGGGCCCAGCACTTAATAACTCTCCTGCCTTTTGTTTCAGTGAAGTTGAGTTCCATCTCTCTCCCCCACTGTGATAGTACTGAATAAAGTCTTCCTTGCTTGTTTAACTTCGTCTGATGCAATTTCTTTTTTGACACTGTCCTTGAGAAATCACCTTTCTCTGGTTAATCATTAGAGTGCAAAAGAGTTAGAATACAATTTTTAACAAAATACTTTAAACTTTTCTTAAATTTTAAAATTTAAGTTATAAATTGGCTAAAGGTTGAGTCACTCTGATTTGAGGTGCTGTGGCTGCCTGTTGTAAATTCTGTTTAGATTGAAGGGCTACAGAATTCCAGTTTTACTGCTTGAGTACTTCTCCATTGTGATCCTAAATGCCTTCACGCCTTATCTACTAAATAGAATTCTCTAGAGATATAGACTTAAACCTATTTTGTCTTAGAATATTTTGTCTTCACTTGTAATTAGGTACCTCTGTTTATGTTGTATTTATTATATTATATTATATTATATTTATTATATTATGTGATATTATATCATATCACATTATACCATCCATAATTTTGATGTCTGCTTGACCTATTATTCTGAAGATGAGGAAGGAAAGCCAAAGGAAACTTTTACAGGAAAGCATGAATTCTTCAAGGCTTATGACTGAAGTATCCCAAGTCTACAGCAGGTAGGAAGAATTCTTAGTACAGCAACTCCAAATTAAGGTCACAAAACTAAATTGCATTCACCAGTTTCTCCTGATGTTGCTTCCCCCACTCTCCATCACAGAATGTGGATCCTTCGAATATGGAGAAAAAACTAAAAAGAGTAGTGGCTGCTGTCATCCTACTGTAAGAGTAAGAGCTTCATAAAGATGTTTCTTATAAACCTTGTTCGGAATGACCATTTTAAAGCCAGGCCAGAAAAGACCAAATTGGCTTACAAGTTTCAGACCAGGATTTGCTTTAGGAAAGCTATTCTAAGACACCAAATGATTGATTATGACTACTGTGAAAAGGTAGTTCTAGCCCTGTAATAAAATCTATAAACTATAAACTTCAAGTTTATAACTAATCAGCTAACATATGATGAAGATACTGATTTTTTCTATTATCAATTGTCTTTTTTTTTTTGCCCTGCATTTTCTCTGATTTGCTATTATATTCTAAACTGAGAGTCTCTTCAGATGTGCTGTTGCTGATATTTTCAGATTGCACTTGTGCTGTCTGCCCAACTACACTTTAAAATATTTAGTGCTCTTGTTACTGGTTTTGTTATTCTTTCTTTTTATCTCTGAAGTCATGGTATCTGTGGGCTTCTTGTAATTGGCTGCAAAACATAGATGATAGAAAGATAGTTGTATATCAGCATCAACTACTGTGATGTCATCTGTTCCCCTTCTAAATCACCTTATACTCAAAGATAAAAGGCTGTTTTCATTTCTGTAGGGAAATTCCTGCAAGGAAATGCAAAATCATTCTCTGGTGTTCTTTCTTGTTTTCCACTAAAAAAAAAGAAAGGAAAAAACAGTTTGCAAGTATGAAATAGGACCAGGAAAACCTCCGACTTCAGGATTATCACTCACAACCTTACTATGATGTAATCCTATGTGAGTTACAACAGGAAGAAATATACATGTATACCTAAAAGTTATTTCAAAAGTGTTATTTAGAATAGTGTTATTTAAATCCCCAGAAAAAAAATGATGTGGAGAGATGAATGAAATGACCACCTACAAATATTTATATAATTAATAATAATAGTAATAATAACTGCAAAATTTATAAAGCCACCTGGAAGATAGCATTTGATGTCTTTGATATACTATGAAATGCACTCTATAGTACTAGGCCCAACCAAACTAAGAAAACAGCAGAAATTGGAGTCAGTGGGGAGCTAAAATGTAAATCTCCACATACGTATAACAGGAAGCAACATTCCTTAATGCTTTCACAGTTTCCAAGGCATTTTAACACCCTGTCACCATATTTAGTTTCCAAGAGGCTTCTGAAGAAAACAGAGTATACTTATGCTATGGCAAGGATTTGTAATCTCAGAGAAAGTTGAGTGATTTCTCCAAAGTCACATGAAAAATTCTTGTTATTCTTGGTCCATTGTTTTTCTATACTTTATGCTTTTGTTATAATCTCAGCCTGATTATAGTTTTCAAAACTTGAAGAAAAAAAGAGGTGGATGGGTTTCTGAGGGAAACATATATTTTGGAGATATTTAATCTTGCATTTATTTGCTTATTAAACATCTGTGGATTATTTGGGTACTCATTTTACCTGAATTCTCAACAATTCAACCCAGTGTGCCATTTCTTCCTCCTAGTAACACTCTCTGCTCTGCTGCCATTAAACCTCCCTCCTGATTTCCCTCTTGTGTAACTAGACACACCATCTTGGTGTCCTTTGCTTCATTAGCTAACCTGTACATTTTGATACCCTTTAGGTCACATCTGTCTCCTCTTCCTTAGTAGTCACACCTGTGGACTTAAATACCATAGTGCTGACAGCTTTCAAATCTATATTTTCTTGACCAAATGATTTTAGAATGAGACAGACTTAATTCGAACTTTCACTTTTCCTTTTATGCCAAAAGAATGTGATGTGGAGAAATTAATTAACTTTTCTATATCTCACTAAGTTCATTTATAAAATGGGAATATAATAAAATCTCCTAAGAAGTTTAATTACATAAAATTTATCAGAGTCCAGACATCTCCACTGGCATATGTCACAGACATCTCAGATTTAATCTAAACAAAATGACTTCTACTTTTTCTCCTTGAACCTTATCCTACCCAATTATCTATAGGTCAGAAATTGGTAGAGCTTCCCACTCCCAGACATGTCATCCAAACAGAAAACTGAAAGTCATGTTTTGTTCTTTCTCTTATCCCATCCCAGATTCAACCTACTAGCAAGAACTACCAATTTTGCCCTTAAAATAAATCTCAAATCCCTATCACTTTCTCCATGTGATTGTCACAACCCCAGACCAGGCAACATCATCTCTTTGCTGGACTGTTGTAACAGCCACATCCCTGCTTTCCCCATTGCTTTTGCTAATGTATTGCTCTCTTTTCATTCATTATCCACTGAGCAGCAAGTCCTTATTAAGAATAAATATCATTCCACTCCACTGCTTAAAACTTTGCAGTGGATTTCTGTTTCACTGAGAATAATGCTAGAACCCCTTATCACGGTCTATAAGAACCCATGTGACCTGGCTTTTGTGCATCTCTTCATCCTTGTCTCAAGGCACTTCCTCCTCCATTCACTGTGCACCAGTTACAAAGGCCTTTCAACAATTTCTAGAATTCAGAAGCTCTTTTACATAGTAGGTCCTTTTTACTTCCTATTTTCTCTTTGTTGGATTTTCACGTGTTTCCTCTGGCTTTGTGCAAGGTAGATGCCTTCTCATTCTTTATGTCTTAGTCATTTTCTCCAAGTTCATCTCTGACAATCCTACTTTCCCCTCCACAGTTATTTTTTCTTTAAGCACAACCACCTATTTTTTCCTTCAAAATATATATAACTGTAATTATTTTGTTTATATATTTTCTTATTTCATTTATTAATTTACCAAAATTTGTGAATGCCTACTGTGTTCTAAGTTTTGTTCTAGCTTCTAAGGATATAGCAATGCACGTCCTCATGAATCTTACTTTCTAGCATGAGAGAGAAAAAATAAGTAAGTAAATAGTCTGAAGGAATACACAGCAGAATAAAGGAATGGACAGTGGGAGAGGGTTTGACTGAATGGTTAGGATGGGATTTCTGAAAAGACATTTAAGTTTAGATTTGAATGACATGAAGAGAAGAATTAGAAGAGATCAAGGGAAAGCATCCCATGTGATGGATTGCAAGTTCAGATCCTGCACATATATAAGGCCTATAAATACCACATGGAAATTTCAGTAGTTAGCTGTATATATAAGTCTAGAACCCAAGGGAAAGGTTTGGATTAGAAATGTGAACCTGATAATTATCAGATTAAAACTCTGAAACTGGGGGAAGTCACCCAAGGAGTGTGTTTGAAGAAGAGAGATGAGTAATGAGAATTACAAAGAACACTAAAGTGTTTAAAACGTTAGTCAAAGAAGAGAAGCCAGACAAGGGTATTAGACAGTGAGGAGATAAGAAAACCGGGAAAGCGTACTGTTCCAAAAGCAATGAGAAAATGAGTGCCAAGAGCTATTGAGCAGCTGAGTCATTTGTAGACTTAGAAGAGCCAGCTTGATTTGGCAAGATGGTGGTAACTGCTGATCCTGTCAAGATCAGATGAAAATCTGGATATAGTAGGAACAAGAGAGAATGGAGAAATGGAAAGTAGAGACAGTGAGCATAAAGAATTATTTGGCAGAGTTTTACTATACAAGCTAGCTGATTATTGTAAAAGTACCTGGAGAACAATGTAGTTTTTTGTTTTTTTTTAAGAAGGCAGATATTGTAATATAATCATATTTTGATATTATTGAGCTAGTAGCGAAATCAGGATAATGTGGGATAGGTGATGAGGAGATATGAAAGGATGGGAAGTGAATTGATTAGGTAAATACAGGAGGATTTCTCAGCAGCTTGAAATTTGTGCTCATACATAGAATAAGTTCAATCAGCAGGATTGTGTCTCTTTCTGTAGCCATGCTTAGTTACACAGAAGCACTAGAGGAAGGTGGTAGGTGAAGAATTGTGTGGTGTGTATCCGTGGATGTGGCTTTGCCAAGCAAGTGTTACAGAGGAAGAAGGAGTTGAGAATGTAGGCGAGGTTATGACTACAATAACGGACCATGATATCTTCCCAGGTAAGAACAAAGGAGAGACAAAAAAACGCTGATGAATGGTATAGATGTTCAGAATGAATGAGGTCTGGTAGGATCCAACAACTATTAAAGTAAAGATATTAAATTAAGTGACCTGTAAGAAGCAGTGTTTATTTTATATATCCCACATTTGAATGGAGGCCCCATGACGTCAGAAACAGTGTTTGGATCCTTTGTTGTATTTTTAGTACTTAGCATAGATCCTATATTGTATTAGCTTCTCAACAAACATTGAAATAAATGAATGTTTATTACACACTCACTATGTTCATTAGGTATAATTTTAGGCATTGGGGATAGAGTTGTGAATAAGACTAACAAACAGGTGACTGCTACACAGGAGACTAAGTGTTAGGATAGAAGAACATGGCACTGTGGGAAAACCAAAGAGGCCACTTATCAGAGATTGTAGGGGTTCAGAGGAAATAATGACCAATGGGAGACATGGAGAATGAATGGCAGTGGGTCAGATGCTAATGAGGAAACACAGCTTTAGGCAGACACAGAAATATGACTGCTGAAACTGATCGTAGCTCACCCAACATAGTGCTCTAGTACCAGACAGGATTTGCAGGGAGAGTGATAGCTAAGTTTTTGTTTTTGTTTTTAAAGAAAAGTAGATAGCATCTACTTTTACACTCTTTTTCAAGTTTCTGACAAACAGGTTTTTCACTAAATGAAACCCAGCAACTAATTACCAAAACATCCAAGGATAGATACCAAGGGAGTTTTATCCCAGTATTTATAGCTTTGCTTTCCTTCCAGGGTGAGTCCTATCTTCTTGCTTTTATTCTTACATTTGTAAGACTCTCCATCCTCTGGTTGTGCTCAGCTTTATGCCAATCATATGGTTTTCTCTGAAAAAAACTTGCCAGGCATTTCACATGGAATATCTTTGTCTGAAAGGTACATATACAAAAGTATTTTTAAAATTATAATTCTCAAAAGGTGACAAGTATTAACTATGTTATAGATAAGATGGTGGGGAGATGGAGATAAAAAATGTACATATTGAAGTTAGATGTTGAAAAACTTTTGCTTTTTCAGGAATTTCTCATTGAAGAGAAACTGGCAAATACTTCAGACAACACTAGCTAAGAACATATTATTTTAAATTATGTAATACTTCCTAAGAACTTTGAAAAGAAGCTTAAGATCCATAAATGCAAACACTGACTTATTCATAAGCACACATTTGGGAAAATGCTAGTGTAAAACTGTCAAGCTATCTTGGCTCCATTTAACAAAATTAAATGAACACTTTTAATAGTCTACATCATAACTCTATTGTGATCTTAAAAAACTAGCCCCTAAAGCTATTTTAATTTGGTTGATGGATGTACAGATTTTTATGGCACTTTTTTTCTTTATGAAGCAAAAAGCATCAATAGTTTCTAAGACCATTACAAATTTTCAAAAGAATCAGCAAGGTGCTTAGAGGAGACAGAGTGACAGGAAAGACTAGAAGGGTAGTGTTTAAAAGATTGATGCTTAGAAGTGAATCTGCTTTGGCCATTCCCTATAATAATAATTGGTATCAGACACACAACAGCTATTATCACATAATAATTATCAAAGTCATGTGTAGGCAGATGGTAGCAGTGTTTGGGAGAGGAGATAACACTGAATTTTTAACAAGTGACAAAAGGATTGGCATGGTGCAAATAGAACACCAGTGCACTTGGCCGCCAGCCAGGCAGCCCATGTGCTGTCCTCCTGCCATCTCACAGGAGGCTCACACGCTGAACAAAACAGTGGATTCCATCTCAGTCAAAGACACAGACCCTTTGAATGAAAAAATAAAACATCAGAGAGTAAGTAAATGGTTTCTCTTTATATTCTAAGGTTTATTTGTCTTAAAGGCTTAACATAGTAGCCCAACACAATATCCTGTCCGCGGTAAGTGGCAGTAACTCAGGTTGGGGGTAGCATAGCATTCTGGTTTAAAACAAAGGCTCTAGGGTCTGGTGCAAATACCAGCTCTCTCAAGTCCTAGCTGTGGAACTTTGAGTAAATGATTTTACTTATCTGTGCCTCAATTTGAGCATCTTTAAAATGTGAACAATAATAGAAACTACCAGTTTGGGGTATAATCATCTTGAAGAGCTGAGATGATGATTCTTGTGCAAGTGACTTTTTTTTCCTTTTTTTTTCTTTTTAAAATTACTTTGTCGTTATGTAAAGATTTTTGTGGCCCTTTACCAACTGCAAGTGATTTATTGAAAGATGGTGCTGAAGAAAAGAGAAGTGGAAGCTGATATAGCTGGCAACTAACCTAAGCAAGTAGAGAGTTGTTGCTGTGTTCTCATTACCTATTGCTGCACAGCACCCCAAAGATTAGTGGAGTAAAACAATAAGCCTTTTATTATCTCTTGATTCTGGCAGATCAGGAATCGGAACAGGGCATCGAGAGGTTTGTCTCTGCTCCATAGTGTGGTGCAAGATGGCTCAAACAGCTGGAGGTAGCTGGGACAGCACAAGTAGAGACATGAACTTGGGGTCCTCATGTCTTCCCCATGTGACATCCACTGGGGTTGGAATGTCCAAGATGGCTTCTCCACTCACATGTCTGACACTTGGGCTGGGATGGCTGGAACACCTGAGGGCTGTCCAGCCTCTGCTCTGTCTCAACACAGACTCCCTCTATGGTTAACTTGAGCTCCTCACAGCATGGCCCTCACAGGTCAGATGTTTTTACATGGTGGCTTCCTTCTCCAGAACAGACAGTCAAAAAGAAAAATGCAGAAGCTTCAAAGGTTCTTATAACCTAATCTCAGAGTCATGAAGTGTCACTTTTGCCACATTCTATTGTATACACAAGGCTATCCCAGATTCAGTGTAGAAGGGGGCCATACCAAGAGGTAAGTACCAAGGAACATGGGTTCATTAGGGAGCCACCTTGGAAAGTAGCTACCAAAGCTGGAGCCTACTTCAACTTGAACCTATGGGGGAAACAGGAAGTCGTTTCCATCTTCAAGCAAAGAGCCAGCCTTTTCATCTTGCTAATTTCTCCAGCAAGACAGCTTCTGTGAGAGGTGAGGGTAGTTTGTCAGAGACGAGAGCATCTGTGAACAATTAGCACCCGACACTCACAGCAGCTAGGGTATAAAAGCACAACAAGGTAAAAGTGAGCAAAACAGGCCAGCAATATTGTCTACTATGCTACCTCAGAAAGTTACTGTGAAAATTAAATAAATTAATGTATTTAAAGTGCTTTGAACAGTGACAGACACATGTTAATAAGATGCTCAATGTGAGGTTTATATCTCTCTGATTTATATCTCTCAGTACTGAGTGGTCACTTCCTCTGGGTCACTTGTCTCAAAAGATGCCTGAGAAGACACAGCTTCAGATAAATACCCAAAATTGCCTAACCAGCTGAAGTTCCTTCTATTGTACTCATATACTTAATTAACTACTTAAGAACAGCCACAGTTTGAGACTAATTATAAGACTTTTAAATTCTACTACCTACACAGAATACTTTCCAACACGCATTATGGTATAAAGATTAAGCAACTTCAAATGATACTGCCTCTAATAAGTCACCTTAATTTGTGCTCTGATTTCAAAGAAATTCGAACCATATCGATAGCTTTCTTGTTGAGTGCCAATATGATATAAATTACTTCAGGAGTATCTTGGTATACATTATTTTATCAGTTCCCCGAACACTCCTTTGAGATACTACTTTCTTCATTATACAAGTACACAAACTAAAAATTAGAGAGATTAAATAACTTTTTAATTCATGAACATACCAACTTCAGTAATATGAAGTAGAGTTGGATTTGAACCTTGGCCTCTTTAACTTTAAAAACGCGGCTTGCCAGATACATTATATAATAATTCATAGTAAATAATCCAGAAATGGTTATATTAAACAAATATGGAGGCTTTTTTTTTAAGTATCTATGATCTTTCTAGGATAATTAGTCTAGTGCTACTACAGAGAAACAAAGTCAGACTGTTTGGATCAAGGGAATTGCCAAAGGCTTCATTGACTATTTAGAGGAGCACAATAATTCAAGTGGAAAAATCTTTAGCCGCTTAATGAGTCTATTGATATAAACAATGGCAGCATAGCTACTGTATTCTGACCAATGAAGTATAGTGTTGTCACAGCCAATACAATTTCCATGTTTTTAACTTTTTTTAAAGAGACTGCATAATCATTCTTATGACTGTGTTGTATAAATGCTGGTTCTACTAAGCCACAGATACATTACCAACAGAAAGAAGCATTGATTTTTTTCAACTCTGCTGTTTTTTCACTGAGTAAAGTTTAAAATTGAGGGAGAGGGGAAGGAAATACGCTCTTTCAAATTAAAAAGTATGCTTAGTTCTGTGCTTTCAGAGTTACTTCTTTGATATTGGTATCTCATAAATCAAATTCTAAGAAAAGGCTTTTCTGGAAACCCAAACTAAAAGAGTACTACTCTCCTTGATACTAGGGAACAGTAGTCAACCAGACTAAGCTTATGAATAGCAGGTGAGAGAGACACTAACTTAAAAAGTTTAAATGGTAAATTAAAAAATTTATAAGTTTTCTAAATAAGGTTAAGGGAAAATATCAGTTACTATAGACCATATAGGAGTGGGAGCCAAATTATATTTGGGTATAAAAAGAGTCTTCTCTAAGGAAGTGATGTTTAGGTTATGACATACAAGATGTTCAAAGGCTCAAGGTAAGAGTTCAAAGATAAAGAGCTTGAGCACAACCAGAGCAGAAAAAACAAATGGAGAGAGGGTTTCAAGATGAAGTTGGAGTGGGGACAGACTGTGAAGCACTATACAGATCATGTTAAAATTGAGATTTTAGACCTTGCTTGTTTGGAATATAATGAAAACCTCTTGCATCTGAACCTTTTCATACCACTCCCTCAAAATCATATGATCAACAGGAAACTCAAAGAGAAAATCACACATGACTCCTGCCTCAGCCTCATTAGAAGATGGGAAATTCTATGGATTTCAAGACACTTAAGAGTAGAGAAATAAACTCCAAATCTTTACAGAGCTAATGCTGGAGCAGGAACCATGACTGCAAGCTTGTATGTAAGGAGAGTGGCCAAAGAATGGTTTAAGAGACTGAGACAAAGAGGAGAGTAAAATGGAAACCTTAGATGTAGCATAAAAATGATAACTTCAGAAAGAAAAAGTCCAACACTAAGTGCTAAAATACTGAACACAGATTTCTAACCCAATTGTTCACAGCACCAACTACAAGAAAAGGGCCTCAAGGAAAATTTGAATAAATGTCACAGACTTGGAGAAGCATTGGTCTGGAGAAAACTGAGATAAACACAGGAGGGATGGTGCCTCTTGGAGATGTGGATGTAAAGGAAAAGAAAGAAAAGGAAAGAAAAAAATCATATGCAGAACACATGACACCACACGTGTCAGCCATTATAGAAAGTGAATTTCATTATTCAGTCACAGAGGGTGTTCCTCAGTTAGGATCCCTGCCCGTGAAATACTTAGAAATTGAAAAAAAAAAAAAAATAGACAAATCATATTTAAATGATATAAAATCATTTTCAGAAAATATTAAGTAAAAAATAAGCAAAGCTTAAGACTTATTTATAATTAGCTACAGTTTATGTAAGGAGGAAAGGAAATAAAACACATATGTATCTGTTTAGTGTTACAAAAAGAAACATAGAAAATATAAATCAGAAACCAATGAAATCAGTGACCTGTGAGGAAGAAGGGGGTGGGATACAGCATGACAGCAATAGGGGAAGGGTGACACTTTTCTGGGTGTCATATTTTTGTGGTTTAATCTAAACCACATGCTAAAGTTCTATGTATATAAAAAAAGAAAAACAACACAAATTGAATAAAATTTTAGATTTTATTCAAAAGGCAAGGATAAGCAATTGCAAGTGATCGAATAAGCAAGAAGGAAGTGGTCAGTTTGAGTTTTCAGTTCATTTTAACTTCAGTGTGGATCTCACGGTGGGAGACATAGGGCACGACCTGAAAGTATGAAACAGAGTGGAAACACATTCACTTTTCCTTTTCAGAACACACACCCAGAAAAGGCTTATTAGAAATCTGATTCTTGGGGGGAGGTTTCTGGGACCCTGAATGCATGGTATGTGGCATGTCCTCATAGGTGTACATTGACTGGCCTCTCGACATGCAGACACAGTACAGAAGAATACTCAGAACAGAAGGCACCCAGTCCAGAGAAATGCATGAAACAAAGTCTGAGACTATGGATCGACTTGGGGTATTAGTGAAAAAAAAAAAAAAAAATCTAAAAACATTTGGGTGTGGCTACAATCTGGGAATCTGCCTGGTATACTTGGAGACTCTGCCTGATATCTCTCATGATATTCTATGAGAGGTACAATTATTAAAGAGGTGAATGCAGACAGTCTAAAAATTCTATGATTGTTTAAAAAAAAAAACCTGAAATCTCCTATATTTGATCAATGACAAGATAGAAAATAAATTGATAGATAGATTGATTCCAGGTGGTAGAAACTAACATTTTTCCCCCCTCTGAATAAACTGGAAAAATAACATAGCAAAGAGACAGCAATAGATATTACAAACTAAGGAGAAATGTTCTGATGTAATTACATACTACCATAAGTTCAACTAGAAATCTTAAAATTTGACAGTGAGACTCAACAGTCCTAGAAGAATGCATCTGAAACAACCTAACAGATGACTAACAGAATCATTCAAACANACAGTCCTAGAAGAATGCATCTGAAACAACCTAACAGATGACTAACAGAATCATTCAAACAGAATTATTTCAGCTACACTATCACAGAGAGGAAGAGTCCAAGTTTACTGTTACTTTGATTTTCTCACCTGCTAGCATGGCTTGGTACTTAAATTAGTGGAAAAGAAACTTCTGGGTTGTAAATTATCCCTGTGGGGCAGAGTGGGGAGTTGGAGAAGCTAATAAAAAAATCTCTGCTCACTTCCCCAATTCAATAGCACAGTTAGAATAATCAAATTCAAATTAGGCCCACTGTTTTAAAAACAATAAAAATGTAAACTTTTGAAACACCAAAATTCTGTTTAATGTAATTTTCCATACAGCTCCGTGCAGAGGATCGTGGTAATGTATAGCAGAAGCATTGCTTTTGAATTTGAAAAGTTCCTCTTTTTGTACAACAAATCATGCTTATAATACGTATTATTAGATGGAACTCTGTTCTTCAGGTCTCAGTAGAATTCATGATGACATACCTAAATCTATATCCAGTGAGGGGTGGGATATACACACACACACACTTATATATTTTTATCTATCATTAACAGTCCTAGAAGAATGCATCTGAAACAACCTAACAGATGACTAACAGAATCATTCAAACACACACACACACACTTATATATTTTTATCTATCATGTCCAAACTAATCTTTGTAAAGTATAACTGTCAATAATTCAAAGCTAAAAGAAATAAGATGTTATCAGGCATATACACATGCCAGATAATAAATTGTATTTATTGAGCATCCACTATTTTAAAAGAGGAAGTAGCTTCTTGACGATGTGGGGAGAAAAAAAGAGGGGAAACATTTCCTGTCCTTCACAATATTATTATTGATTAGTTCTTCAGAACACATTTTTGATAAAACTTGGAAGTAACTACAAAGCAAAATACAAAAATTGCAAATTAGAATAGAGCATAGTGTAAAACAGTAGGAAAAAAACTTTGAAATTAAGGAAGGATTAGAGGTGGGTGGTTTTAATTGGAAGAGGTTTCCTTTTATGAGTAAGTTTTAAGTATTGGTACAGAAATGAAAGGGGCAGTCAAAGAAAAGAGAATGGTATATGTCTAATTGTCTTAATAAGTATAGTCACAAATATTAATAAGTAAATAAATAAAGTAAATCTTATTTTCTGAGCTGGCAAATTCACTTTTTCAAGTATTGGTATGATCCCTGAGCAGTTAGATTAGACACAAGTGTACAAAATTATGAAGAACAACCAGTAAAATAATAGCATTTTAGAAAATAATCAGAAATATTTCTTCCAGGGTGAAAACCTGGAAAATGAGGAGGGAAAAAAGTGACATTAATGATACTGGAGAAACAGATCAAAAAACTGTTGACTGGAGCAGCAGGGGTGTCTGGGAAGCCAGGGATGGACAGCAACAAGAAGGAATTGAGGATGGAACAGCCGTGTAGCCTGACCTGAAGAAAGTGAAAGCAAATATTCAAGAGAAGAGGTGATGTAAACGTGAAGCGACCAGAAACTTTTCTTGGCTGTTGACTGGAGCAGCAGGGGTGTCTGGGAAGCCAGGGATGGACAGCAACAAGAAGGAATTAAGGATGGAACAGCCGTGTAGCCTGACCTGAAGAAAGTGAAAGCAAATATTCAAGAGAAGAGGTGATGTAAACGTGAAGCGACCAGAAACTTTTCTTGGGAATTCCCAAAAATTTGTTAGGGAGGAAAGCAATTTGAAAATATGAGGATACTTCAGAAAGTTGATGGAAAGGTCCACATTAATTTTTTTGTGTGTATTAATTTGTAGTTCTATATTTCTGCAAACTTCTTGAAGCACCCTAACATAAACTTCTTTAAGCTTTCAGGACGGAGGCTTTGACAAATGTACTATGGTATTAACGGAAAAGGTGATGGCTTGAGGATTGTGAAATTTCTGAGTTCCAGGCATCTAAACAATATCCGATCATAAACATTTGTTTTCTGAAACTGTGCTTATAAATCAATTAGAACTCATGATGTGTTTTTCAATAAAAATCATTGTATATGTTTAAGTTTAAAGTAGTCTATAAAACATTTTTAACCCATAATATATTTGATTTCTAGTATATATGATAACTCAATTATTCTACAAAACATCTTTACCATATTATCTCTTTTAATTCTCATATCACTCTATGAGGTTGGTACTACTGCCATTTTACAGATAAGATAATGGAAGTACATAGCAGTTTTCAACATGTTCAATATCACACAGATAAAATGAGTGGTGCAGCTAGGATATAAACCCCCCAAAAATCAGAGCCCAGAACCAAAGCTCTTAAACACTTCGCATTATACTATAATGCACTAACATTATTGAACCAAATGACTGTGCTTGTGTGTGCACACGTGTGTGTGTGAGAGAGAGAGAGAGGAAGAGAAAGAGAAAAAAAAATCCAACTTGCAGCCCCAAATTCCAGGAATATATACTCTCAGCAACAGTAAGAACATCACCTTCTGCACACTTACCTTGTATTGACAGTGACATCTCTCGACTCCAAAATAAATGGTCATTACCCCATTTATCTGATACAGAAACTACTAGTGGATGCGGGCATTTCTGTAATAGCGGTCACTGAATTGAGGCTCAGGAAGCTTTTTGGCCTCAAAGGCAGGTAGCTAGCACAGTGTCCAGAATGCAGCAAATGATCAAAAAGTTAATTGAATGAGGGAAGAAGGGAAAAGGAAATCCTCAAGGGCAAGGTGAAGTGTTGTTTCTGCAATCATTCTTCATATGCAAAGAATTGGATAAGTGGAATTTTGTATTTGCCTAACAGTAATAATACACGAAATCATGCAAGAGGATCCAAGCTACGAGTGACAACAAAAGGAAACAGAGCACAGAGAAACGACAATTTTTATGGTCAAGGGAAGAGCCAGCAAAAGACACATAAGAGGAGAATAAAAAATAAGTAAGGACAAAAGAAGACATTAGCTTCGAAGTCATGTAGTTAGTGATTTCTGAAGAAACTGCTTCCTGTTTATTCTGTTCAGGAATGAGAGTAGGAATGAACGAGGCTTGTTTTATCTTAAAACTTACCAAAACTACATCCTCATTATCGACCACTTTAACTATATGAGTATTGGCATGGTGTACCACCAGAGATGTTTCCAAGGCAAATTTTGAAGAAATTTGGGTATTTTCTAGTGTATTAGTTTGGGTTTGCTTATATTTTACTCACTTCCGGATTTAGTATAAGGGAAAGATAGTGCTCTCTGTAGTTTCATAAGTCTGGGGAAAACACAGTCATGAATTGAAAAATATTTTTCAAAATTTCTAAACCTTTAATAGAGCTAATGGGCTCAAAAAAGTAATGTCACTTTGAAGCTTATTTAAGATGAATTTTTGATTGTGTAAAGACAGTGACTGATAAAAGGAAATACAAGTGAAGATGAGCTTAAATAATCTGGTACATCCATAACTTATCTCAGCTAACATTTACTCTGCAATAAATAAATGCACGGTCTATAAATTATTTGGTCCCACAGTCCAATATTGCATTTACAGAACACTAACTTTTAGAATAACGGTGAAAGAATCCTTCCCATTTCTTTTTTATTGCACATTTCCTCTTGAATACTCTTAAAAGGGATTTGTTCATATATTTTTAAAACACCAAAATGAAAGCTGAGTTTCTATGTCACTTAGAGAAAATGCAATTTTGTCACTAGAATAACTTAGCTCCTGAAAAATCACTTGCAAATCAAATTATTGGTAATATAATAATTTAAAATGTAGTAAAGAATCATACAATTAAAAAGAAGAGCCAACAGTGAATTATTTTGCCAAGAACTCTTCCTTGAAATGCTGTGCATTCTGATTTTCTTGTATATGTACTTTCTTAACATATATAGCCAAACATGCATTCTTGATGTTTTTCTTACATAAAACTTATGTATCATCAGCCATCTTATTAGCATACTGTATCCATGCTTAGAATAGAAAGCATTGATATCACAATCTCAGAAAAATTATCATCAGATCCTGAGTCATGAAGCTAATAAAAACCAAAGAGGCTTATGTAAGGTTGAATGATTTTGAAATGACATATGTGAAAACTCTCAGATGAACTGCTTCAGATAAAGAAATGGACAAAAAATATAAGTGACTAGAAAAGTAATCATTAGAGCTGCTCTTCCCTGCAACCTTGAAGTTCGGCATTGGCATGTGACCTGCTTCAGCCAATGAAATGTGGGAGAGTATGATGGTGTCACATCTGGACAGAAACATTTAACAGCAGCAGAATGCAATCATCTATTCTTGTTTTTCTCCTGTCTTGACAAATGTGGAAGTGCATATTGATTTGGAGTGCAACTATGGAGCACAGCTGCCCCAGGTAGTCATGCAGACATATGGGGATTCTGTGAAAGTGAGAAATACGCATTTGTTATTTTAGAAGAAAAATCAGAAAACTGTTTCTGTGAAGAGCTAGTTCATATAACAAGGTTTACTCACACCTAATCCATGAACAAAATAAACAAGAAACAGCTCCTTCAGAAATCACAAAATGCATGACTTTTAAGATAATACTTACTTCCTTTTCTTCTTATTTTTTACTCTCTTTTGCTTGTTCTTCTTCCATCAAAATCTTTCTATCTCAATAATGCATTCCATCTATTCTAATATGAGAGCAGCCTTAACAATATGTACACAAATGGGTGTGGCCATGTTCTAGTAGAACATTATTAACAGAAACAGAAGGGTGGCTTGTCTGGCCAGCTTTTAAGCCATTGAGATTTGTGGATTGATTTCTGCTGCAACAAAACAAAAAAATCTAATATAAGCATCTTTTAAACTTTGTTGTTAGGTGTTATTTTAGCAGAGAAGGAAAAGATTGTGATGTGATATGGGAACTATGAGAACACATCCCTCAGAGGAGAGGACCACAGTTATCATGACATCCCCACTTCTCTCCAAGATAAATGTTTTCATCATCCATAATTTATAGATATTGATTATGGCCCAAACTAACTTTTTAAATGACAGCATTATTGGGAAATAATTCACATAAAATAAAAGTTACTCTCTTTTAAAGTGTAAAGTTCAATAGTTTTTAGTATATTTACAGAGTTGTGCTATCATCACAGCTAAGTAATTTTCATTATCCCTAAAAGAAACTTCTTACCCATTAACAGTCAATCCCTATTTTCCTGCCCCACCCCCTTCCTATTGCCAGGCAGCCACTAATTTATGTTCTGTGTTAGTAAATTTGCCTATTCTGGACACAATGTAAATGAAAACATATAATAAGTAGTTTTTGTGACTGGCTTAATTCACTTAGTATAATGTTTTTAACGTTTTACATTGCAGCATGTACTAGTATTTTGTTTCTTTGTGTTACTGAATAATATCCCATTTTATGAATACATCACTTTTTGTTTACACACTAATCAGTTGAGGGATATTTGTGTTGTTTGCACTTTTTCATTATTATGAATAATACTGCTATGAAAATTCATGTGGGTGTTTTACATTCTCATTTCTGTTGAATTTATACCTAGAAGTAGAAATCCTGGGACACGTGGTAACTCCATATTTTACATTGAGGAACTGCCGAACTGTCTTATAAAGTGGCTGGATCATTTTGCATTCTGACCAGTAAATGCATAAGATTTTCAGTTTCTACACATCATCACCAACACTAGACATTGTCTATCATTTTTATTGTGGGAATTCTAATGGGGTTAAAGTCCTATCTTGTGATTTTGACTTGCATTTCCTAATGACTAATGATGTTGAGCATCTTTTCATGGACTTAAAGGATATTTATATTTCTCCAAGGAAGAAATATTTATTTATTTATTTACTTACTTACTTACTTACTTACTTACTTACTTACTTACTTTTTTATTGAAAAATAATTAGTTATACATATTTTCGGAGTACAGCATTGACTACCATCACCTGTGTACAACATGTGATGATTAATATTATTAGTATATTCATTATTACAAACTGTAATTTTTCTCTGTGCCCCTTACCCAATATCTTCCCAACACCTATCTCCCTCTCCCATCTCTAATAACCACAGATTTTTTCTCTCTTTCTGAAAGTTGAACGTATTATTATGGCCTTTTCTTTTCTTCCCTTCTTCCTTTCCTCCTTTCCTCCTTTCCTCCTTTCCTCCTTTCCTCCTTTCTTTCTTTCTTTCTTTTCTTTTCCTTCCTTCTTTCTTTCTTTCTTTCTTTCTTTCTTTCTTTCTTTCTTTCTTTCTTTCTTTCTTTCTTTCTTTCTTTCTTTC
>NW_007731129.1:32103-41080 GCF_000696425.1 Galeopterus variegatus | reverse complement strand
TTCCTTCCTTCCTTCCTTCCTTCCTTCCTTCCTTCCTTCCTTCCTTCCTTCCTTTCCCTTTTTTTTTCTTTCCTTCCTTCCTTCCTACCTACCTTCTTTCTAAGCACCCACTTATGAGTGAGGACATGTGGTATTTCTCTTTCTGCACCTGGCTTATTCCACTTAATATGATTTTCTCCAAGCTCATCCATGTTATTGAAAAAAGCAGAATTTCATTCCTTTTTATGGATGAGTAGTATTCCATTGTGTATATATTCCAAACTTTCATTATCTGGTCATCCATTGATGGACATTTAGATTGGTTCTGTATTTTAGTCATTGTAAATAGAGCTGTGATGAAAATGGGACTGCAGGTATCACTTCGACAGGATGACTTCCATTCCTTTGAGTATATACCCAAAAGAGGGATTGCTGGATCATATGGTAGTTCTATCCATAGTTGTTTGAAAACCCTCCATAATGTTTTCCATAGAGGTTGTACTATTTTGCAGTCTCACAAACAGTGTAGAAGAATTTTTGTTTCTCTTCACCCTTGCCAACATTTGTTATTCTCAGTCTTTTCAATAATGGCCAGTCTAACTGGGGTGACATGGTATCTCAATGTGGTTTTGTTTGCATTGCCCTGATGATTATTGATGTTGAGCATTGTTCATGCACCTGTTGGCTGTTTGTATGTCTTCCCTTGAAAAATGTCTATTCAGCTTCTTTGCCCATTGTTTAATTGGATTTTTTTCTTCTTTTTTTTACTCTAAAGTTGTTTGAGTTCCTTTTATATTCTGGATATTAATCCCTTGTAGAATGTATAGTTTGCAAATATTTTTTAACCCATTCTGTAGATTGTCTTTGTACTCTGTTGATTGTTTCCTTTGCTATGCAGAAGCTTTTTAGTTTTATATAATCCCATTTGCTTACTTTTTTCTTTCATTCTTTATGCATTTGGAGTCTTATAAAGTATTTGTCCAGTCCTTCCTATAGTGTTTCCCCTATGTTTTCTTTTAGTAGCTTAATGGTTTCAGATCTTATATTTAAGTCTGTAACCCATTTTGAGTTGATTTTGTTATATGGCAAGAGGTGCAGGTCTAGTTTCATTCTTCTGCTTATGGATGTCAAGTTTTCCCAGCATCATTTATTGAAGAGGGAATCTTCTTCCCAATGTATGCTCTTGGTGCCTTTGTCAAAGATCAGTTGGCTTAAGTATGTGGGTTAATTTCTCGGTTCTTTATTCTGTTCCATTAACCTGAGTGTTTATTTTTATGCCAGTACCATGCTGTTTGGGTTACAATAGTTTTGTAATATACTTTGAAGCCAGGTAGTGTTATGACTCTGGCTTTATTTTTTTATTTATTTTTTTAATTTTTTGCTCAAGCTTGCTTTGGCTATTTGTAGTCTTTTGTTGTTCCATATGAATGTTAGGAATTGTTTTTTGCATTCTGCAAAAAATGTTATTGGTATTTTGATGGGGATTGCATTGAATCTGCAGACTGCTTTGGGTAGTGATGGAGTTCAGATGTATTGTCCTCCCAGAACTCATGTGGAAATTTGATCCCTAATGTGGCAGTGTTGGAAGCTGTTTGAATAATGGGCGTGCATCCCTCAGGAATGGATTAATTCTACCCCTGGGGGGAGGGGGTAGTGAGTGAGTTCTCACTCTATTAGTTCCCACAAGATCTGGTTGTTTAAAAGACTCTGGCACCTCCCCCCCACCTGGCTTCCTCTCCCCATGTGATCTGCTTGTACCCACCAGCTGCCTGCCACTTTCTGCCATGAGTAGAAGTCATCTGAGGCCCACACCAAATGCAGCTGTCCCAGAATTGTAAGCCAAATAAACCTCTGTTCCTTATAAATTACTTAGTTTCATGTATTCTGTTATAGCAACACAAAAAAAGACTAATTCGGGTAGTATGGACATTTTCACAATGTTAATTCTTCCAATCCAAGAACATGGAATGACTTTCCATCTTTTTGTGTCTTCTTGAATTTCTTGCAGTAGTGCTTTGTAGTTGTTGTTGTAGAGATCTTTCACCTCCTTGGTTAAATTTATTCCAAAGTATTTTATTCTTTTGATGTAAATGGGCTTGTTTTCTTGATTTCTTTTTCTGCTAGATCATTATTAGAGTATAAGAACACTACTGATTTTGGGGTGTTGATTTTGTTCCTGCAACATTACTGAAATTTTTAATAACTCTAAGAGTTTTTTGGTAGAGCCTTTAGGTTTTTCATGTATGGGATCATTTCATCTGCAAACAGGGACATTTTGACTTCATCCTTTCCAGTCTTGGTAGCCTTTATTTCTTTCTCTTGCTTGATTGCTCTGGCTAGTACTTCTAATTCTACATTAAATAGGAATGGTAAGAGTGGGGATCTTTGTCTTGTTCCTGTCCTTAAGAGAAATGTTTTTGTCTTTTCCCCATTCAGGATGATGTTGGTGATTGGTTTATTGTATATGGCTTTCATTGTGTTGAGATACTTTCCTTCTATACCTAATTTGCTGAGAGCCTTTACCATGAAGAGATGTTAAGTTTTGTCAAATGTTTTTTTGATGTCTATTGATATAATCATATGATTTTTTATTGATGTGGTATATCACATTTATTGACTTTTGTATGTTGAACTATCCTTGCATTCTTGGGATGAATCCTATTTGATCATGGTGTATAATTTTATATATGTGTTGCTGTATTCTGATTGCTAATATTTTGTTGACGATTTTTGTGTCTATGTTCCTGGGATGAATCCTATTTGATCATGGTGTATAATTTTATATATGTGTTGCTGTATTCTGTTAACTAGTATTTTATTGAGGATCTTTGTACCTTTATTCATCAAGGATATGGGCCTACAGATTTCTTTTTTTGCTGTATCTTTGTCTGGTTTTGGTATCAGGGTGATGCTGCCCTCATAGAATGAGTTTGAGAGAATAGACTCTATTTCAATTTTTTGGAATAGTTTGAAGAGAATTGGTATTAATTCTTCTTTAAAAGTTTGGTAGAATTCAGCAGTGAAGCCACCCAGTCCTGGAGTTTTCTTTGTTGGGAGACTGCTGATTAGTGCTTCAATCTTGTTGTTTGTTATTGATCTGTTCAAATTTTCTATTTCTTCTTGGTTTAGTCTTGGTAGTTTATATATGTCCAGAAATGTATCCATTTCCTCTGGGTTTTCAAATTTGTTGGCATATAGTAGTTGTGTATAATAGTCTCTAATGATTCTTTGTATTTCTGTGGTATCAGTTGTAATGTCTCCTTCTCATTTATGATTTTTGCTATTTGGGTCTTCTTTTTTTTGTTGTTAACCTAGCTAATGGTTTCTCCATTTTATTTATCTTCTCAAAAAACCAACTTTTTGTTTCATTGATCTGTTGTATCATTTTGGGGGTTTCTACTTCATTTAGTTCTGCCATTACATTAATTATTTCTTTCTCTACTATTTTTAGGACTGGGTTATTCTTATCTTTCTAATTCTTTGAGGTGTAGCATTAGGTAGTTTATTTGAAGTCTTTTTATTCTTTTGATGTAAGTGTTTATTGGAGTAAATTTCCTTCTTAGTACTGCTTTTACAGTATCCCACAGTTTTGGTATAATATTTCTTTATTTTCATTAGTTTCAAGAAATTTTTTTGATTTCCTGTTTAATTTCTTCTTGGACCCATAGGTCCTTTGGGAGACTGTTGTTTAGTTTCCAAGTATTGTATAGTTTCCAGAGTTTTGCTTATTATTGATTTCCAGTTTTAATACATTGTGGTCTGAAAAGATACATGAAATGCTCTTGATTTTTTTAATTTGCTGAAACTTGACTTTTTACCTAATATGTGGTCTATCCTGAAGAATGTTGCATGTGTTTATGAGAAGAATGTATATTCTATAGTTGTTGTATGAAATGTTCTGTAGATATCTGCCAGGTCCAATTGGTTTAAGGTTTAGTTTAATTCTGTTTTTCTATTGATTTGTTGCCTAGATGATCTGTACAATGCTGAGAGAGGGGTTATACCTGGTTGCTCCAGTGTTAGATACAAACATATTTATGATCATTATGTCTTCTTGCTGGATAGATCACTTTATGACTATATAGTGGCCTTCTTTATCTCTTTCTATGTTTTTGATTTAAAGTCTACTTTATCCAGTATAAGAGTAGCAACTCCTCCTTTTTGTTTTATGGTATATCTTTTTCCATCCTTTTACTTTCAGTCTGTATATATCTTTACAGGTGAGATGAGTCTTTTGAAGACAGCATATAGTTGGGTCTAGCTTTTTAATCCAATCAGTCTGTGTTTTTTTAATGTGGAGTTTAATCTATTTACATTTAGTTTTCTTATTAAGAGGTATTGTCTTACTCCTGGCATTTTATCACTTTTTGTTTAGGTGTTTTAAATATCTTTTTTTTTTTTCCTTTCTTCCACTTTTATTATTTGTCTTCAGTGTTTGATTTTTTTTTTCTGTAAGAGGTATTGTCTTACTCCTGGCATTTTATCACTTTTTGTTTAGGTGTTTTAAATATCTTCTTTTTTTTTTCCTTTCTTCCACTTTTATTATTTGTCTTCAGTGTTTGATTTTTTTTTTCTGTGTGTGTGTGTGTGTGTGTGTGTGGTGAGGTTGCAAGATTTAGTTTCTTTCTTTTTCTCATTTGCATTTTTGTTCTGCCAGTGGGTTGTTCTTTCTCGTGTATTCATGGTAGTGATTATTGTTTTTCATATTGCAGATGCAGGACTCCCTTGAGAACTTTTACTAAGGGTGGTAGTTTGGTGGTGACCTCCTGCAGCTTTTGTTTTTCTGGGAAAAACACTATTTCTCCCTCATTTTTGAAGGATGGCCTTTCTGGGTATAGTATTCTTGACTGGCAGTTTTTTTCTTCAGAATTTTAAATATTTTGTCCTGTTTTTCTTCTTGCCTTTAGAGTTTCAGTTGATAAGTCTGCTGTTAGTCTGATGGGGACTTCCTTGTAAACGACTTGAAGCTTTTCTCTCGCTGCTTTAAGTATTCTCTCTTTGTCTTTGTGCTTTGCCAGTTTGACTATAATGTGTCTCACTGAGGATCTTTTCGGGTTGAATCTGTTTGGTGATCTTTGAGCTTCCTGGATCTGAGGGTATATGTCTATCTCTATACCTGAGAAATTTTCCTTTATTTCTTCATTGAGTAGGTTTTCCATTCCTTTTCCTTTCTATTCCCCTTCTGCAACATCCATGATTCGGATGTTTATGCACTTAAGGTTGTCTGCTAGCTCTCTTAAGCTTTTTTCATTTTTTAAAATTCTTTTCTCCTTTTTTTGGTCTGCTTGGTTTATTTCATAAAGACCATATTTAAGATAAAAAATTCTTTCTTCTGCTTGCTCTAATCTGCTGCTTAAGCTATTGGTTGTGTTTTTTATTTCATTAAGTCAATTCTCCAGTTCCAGGAGTTATGCTACATTATTTTTTAAGTTATTAATCTCTATGCAAATTTCCACCTTCGTATTCTGGATATTTTTACTTGTTTCATTGTATTATTTAACTGAAGAGAAGTCTTATCACATTGAGTTTCCTTAGGATCATTAGTCAGAATTCCTTTTCAGTCATTTCAAGTGTTTCCTGTTCTGTAAGGTCTAGTACTTGAGAACGACTATATTCCTTTGGCAGTGTCGTATTTTCTTAGTTTTGTTGTTGTTGTTCTTTTTGTATTTCTTAAGGAGGCCTGAGACACACGTGAATTGAGACTTCTATTCTGGACACCATTAATATAGTGGTGGGCTATAGCCCAATGTTGGGGCCCCACCCAGATCCCCTTACCAGGGTTAGAGTAGGCATTCTCTCTCTACTGTATACTCACTGCTTAAGGTTCACAGCTGTCTCTTTTCCAGAGAACTGCCACTGGGGCCATTTTGCCCTGTAGAATATGCATACTACTCCTCATTCCCTTTTCTCTTCCACTTACAGTCAGTAGCCAACGACTGGCCATTGCAGATGGAGACATAAAAATGGCTGTTTCCTTTTCAAGGAATGAGTCTCCAATGTAACTGGTGCTCCAGAGCTCCCAGTGCAATCAGGATAAGGTTAAACTCACGTTTTTGCTTAGCTATAATCCCTGCTCTATCCTGCTTCTCAGTTACTTACACTTGAATGCCACTTTAGGCTTTCCTTCTGTAATATGAAAATTCATATCGCTTATTAAAGGTGGTAAAAGAGATCTTACATTTTTGAATGCCTACAATGTCTTACTCAGTACTAGTGGCAATGCAATTATTCTCATTTTATACTGAAGAAAACAATCATAATCCAATCCCATACTGTATTCACTAACTCATGTTATTTATAAGAAAAATTTCAAAACACTGAATTTGCAAAATTCCATTATGTAAAATATATCTCTTAATCTTCTTTTATTATTATGTTATCAAATTCAGTTAGAAAAGCAAACAGGGAACAAATATGTAGCACTGCAACATAGAAGTTAAAAAATAGCTTGAGGTCAGACTGCCAAGCTTTCAACCCTGGCTCTGTCACTTACAATCTTTGTCACTGTCGGCAAATTAATTAATTTCTCTGTACCTTAGTTTCCACATTAGTGGAATAAGGATAATTATAGCATCTCTATCAGATTATTTTCACAATTCATAAATCTGTTTGATTCTATAAACTGATTAGTTTATGAAGAAATGTTACAAATCTGTTATAGAGGGATAAAGGACAGATTTTTTTTTTCTAAACAGAAAAAATCAAAAGAATTATATATATTTGGTAATTGACGATTAGTTTATGAAGAAATGTTACAAATCTGTTATAGAGGGATAAAGGACAGATTTTTTTTTCTAAACAGAAAAAATCAAAAGAATTATATATATTTGGTAATTGACGATCTTCAGTTCCCCAAATTAATGGCCAATTTGTATTTTAATGTATTTATTTGCTAAACAAAATCAGAAAGCTCAGTAATTTTCTCTACATATATAGAAACTATAGAATCATTTTTATTTACTAAATAATATGGAAGACTTACACTATTCACACATCAAGTTATTTAAACCAAGCAATTTTTTTCTTTTTCTTTTCTGAACACTCAGGAAAAAATCTGAGATCAAAATATTTTATAAAAGAGGGAAAAAAGGCACTTTGGTTTACATCACAGGAAATCAATGCCCGTTATAATAGCCTTAGTTACATGTGAAATCAGATCCCATCTTAGATGATAAACACAAGATGCCTACACCAAAGAGATAAAATCATCAACTTTTAGTTTCAATTATTGTTGATAAAAATCATTTTAATAAATATAGAATAATGTATTTTGTTCAGGAAAAATTTTGTACACCATACCTCTCTTTTAACTGCTTTTGATTACATAGGAAGAGCAAAAAGAGGAGAGAGAAACTATTGATTTCTGAAGAAAAATTTGGAAATCAGGAAGGAGAAAAATCTTCAGAAAGAAGAGAGACGATGAAAGCATGATGAAGATAAAGACTTGGATCTGTAAGAACAGGGTAACTTCTTCCACTGGAACAAGAAAGAACACACAGAAAATGGGCAGAGGTATTAGTTTGGGCTTAGAAATGTGACTAACAGAGGATGAAGAAGGTCTTCCCTGCTGGCTGAAAATCATGAAATCTAGAATGAGAGAAACTTTGATAAGGAATGATTTAAAAAAAAAAGAGGTTGTTTTAAACTTTATATGGATGAAATCATAAAGTATGAATTTTTTTATGTCTGGATTTGAAAAGAAACCATTGGCTTTGGTTAGAGAATGAAACGGTAGTGGTGGTAAAATGGTAACAAAAAAGGTGATGGTCCAGCTAAGTGTGAAATACTTATAACTGGCCTTGCTACTCCACCTTTTGTATTTGTCAAAAGGGGAAACTCTAAGGAAGATGTGAAAGAATAACTAGAAATATTTCAAGGATACTCAGATGTATAGTGTGAAGACTCCAGTCTCCTTTGGAAGGATCTAAAATTGTCATTTGTTGTGATACACTCACTCTTAATCTTCTCTATGTTTTAATTGAGAAAGCACCTTTCTTGAAAATCTCCATAAACTTCAGTACTTAAAACTTTCAAAACTCAGATAAACCTACTAACTGAATCCTTTACCTCAGCGGGAGCGCTGCCATGCTCCCAAGCAGCGCACTGTAGCAGTGCACCACCGGGCCGACCCGTAATATTTGGAGACTTTAAAATTTTTTTTTAATTACCAATGTGTCAATTCTACTGTATTTAGTGAAAATAAGATAGCTTTAGTTTTTTTATATATATTTGTAAAACCTAACACACATGCAGGAGAATGAAACTAGACCCATACCTCTCACCATGTACTAAAATCAACTCAAAATGGATCAAGGATTTAAATATACACCCTGAAACAATAAAACTTATTAAAGAAAACATAGGAGAAACCCTTCAGCAAATAGGGCTGGGCACAGACTTCATGAATATGACCCCAAAAGCACGGGCAACCAAAGGAAAAATAAACAAATGGGACTATATCAAACTAAAAAGCTTCTGCACAGCAAAAGAAACAATTAACAGAGCTAAAAGACAACCAACAGAGTGGGAGAAAATATTTGCAAAATACACATCCAACAAAGGACTAATATCCAGAATATATAAAGAACTCAAACAACTTTACAAGAAAAAAACAAGCAACCCAATCAAAAAATGGGCAAAAGAACTAAGTAAGCATTTCTCTAAAGAAGATATGCAAATGGCCAACAGTCATATGAAAAAATGCTCAACATCACTCAGCATCCAGGAAATGCAAATCAAAACCACACTGAGATACCATCTCACCCCAGTTAGGATGGCAAAAATCCAAAAGACACCGAAAGATAAATGCTGGCGTGGCTGCGGAGAAAAAGGAACTCTCTTACACTGTTGGTGGGAATGCACAATGGTGCAACCCCTATGGAAAATGGTTTGGAGGTTCCTCAAACAGCTGAAGATAGACCTACCATACGACCCAGCTATCCCACTCCTGGGAATATATCCAAAGGAATGGAAATCATCAAGTCGAAGGTACACCTGT
>NW_007731129.1:0-31725 GCF_000696425.1 Galeopterus variegatus | reverse complement strand
AAGTGAAACAAGTCAGGCAGAGAAAAAGAAATACCACATGTTCTCACTTATTGGTGGGAGCTAAAAATAAATAAATAAATTCACTCACACACACACACCAAAAAAAACTGGGGGGGGGGGGGAGAAGATATAACAACTACAATTTTTTTGAAGTTGTTACAACAAGCAAATGGAAAGGACATTCCTGGGTGGGAGCGGGGAGAGGGGAGGGAGGTTTCGGTGATGGGCCATAATAATTAACCACATTGTATATTGACAAAATAAAAATTTAAAGGAAAAAAAAAAGAAAAAGAAAATGTTGCTTGATAATTATAAAAATGAACCATCACCACTGAGTCAAAAGAAATCCTCTTGCATTCTTATTCACCAAATTTGCAGTGAAGTATAAGAGGCATGCTAAAAAAAACTCTGGCCTTAGAAGTCGATTACACACATGTGGATAATCAAGCTTCACTTTATTACTACACAAAAAAATTCCCTCCCAGTTTAATAACCTTAGCTCATTTTCAATATTCTCCAAAAGTGCTTCAAAATTTACTTCTAAGGACTGACTAGATAACTAGTATATAAACTAATTTAACATTTATTAGAAGTAAGTAGTAAAGTGATATCAAAAAGTCTAACCTTGAACAATTTCTATATGATTACTGATAACCTCAAATGGAAACCTTTTCTAATAGAATTCCCCCAAATTTACCGGGTTTTAGGTTTTTTAGAAATTTTCTCCTTCCAGAGTTCCTTCTGCATTAATGGCTTTTATGTGGTAATTGAGATTCCCGTTAAAACTGAGAGTGGCATGATAAACTTCCATCTGACCCTGGATAAAACACTTTCTTCCATTGCTGACCTTGTTTTGGAAGCTTTTCAGGAAAGCCTGAATGAATCATGAGCTTCTGACCCAGCTTCAATATACCCCTGAGTCCTGATATTTTGGGAAAACATTTTCTACAGGTCTATGTCCTTTAAGTGTTATTTTCTAAAAGGAGAAAAGCAATGTTCCCTCAAAAATATTTCTTAATGGCCAACTCAGAATTGCATATTTTTGAAATGAATTGACCTGTATTCCTTCATTTTTCCACACGACACCGGCTCAGAATGCACAAATCTGTTTGAAAGTGGTTATCTAGTCTAAATTTATACTTATGACAACCCACCCTAAGGGTTTGTTTATTTTAATCAGTGTGATCAGTAGCCCTCTCTCTCTATCTGCCCACTCAGAATTGCATATTTTTGAAATGAATTGACCTGTATTCCTTCATTTTTCCACACGACACCAGCTCAGAATGCACAAATCTGTTTGAAAGTGATTACCTAGTCTAAATTTATACTTATGACAACCCCCCCTAAGGGTTTGTTTATTTTAATCAGTGTGATCAGTAGCCCTCTCTCTCTATCTGCCCGGGAGAGCAGCTTGCAGTTATTGCTTCCACCACTGAGATCTGACACTATATATTGTCTAAATAGGACAGATGGAGCTTGTCTAAGGTTGTGTTTCATCAGCCATATTCTTGGCAAGCCTCCCATAGACATCAGAATAAGACAGACTGATGTCTGATCTGTTATTTTTTGAAAAATGATTCAATATTAAATTACCAAATGCTATTGACACAATTATAGGAGGGAATTTAATAATGTCACATTTAGTAATATGGAAGTTTCTCTGACATCATAAAACTATCATCACCACTTTATTCATGCATCAGCATCTCACAAGCAAAAAAATATGAAAGTGAGACTCTTGATCTTATTAACTAAAGCATTTGGGAAGGTAACTATGTACTGTTTTTTCCTTGGCTCTTTCTTGGAAGAGCAAGTCACCCTTGCAAATGATGTCTTCACTGCAGATGAGACAACTTTTAGTAAGTGGAACCACCAGTTCTTGAGTATTAAACCTCACAGACTGACCAAAAGCTAGTAGTGACAATGGCCATACCGTTTGTTAGAGATGTTTTATAGTCCTTATTTTCTACTCCTAATTTGTTGTAGAAAGATATGTTTTGAACTTTGGTGTGAAAATTAAAAGGCAAGAGGAATTTTTAGATAAAGGTGCGTAACTAAGGATGTTGTGCAAAATGATTAATAACGCTATAGAAAGAATATAAAAGCTAACTTTAGACTGATAAGTCCCTCCATTGACTTGCATTGGAGACACCTACACATAAAAAAGCACTGCACATCACACACCCCCACTCAGTTTATTACATTTGCCATTGCATATACTTCTTCATTTCAAAAAAATCCCATCTTATGAATTTGCTACATGACTAAGTTTGACACTTAACTCAGGTTCTATATAGTGTTGGTGCTGTGCTGCTTCTTTCAAGTATACATCTTTTGACTCCCTAAAGAGAAATAAATTCCTTTGAGGTAAATACTCTAATACTGTGTTCTCCTCTATAGCACCAAGCAGAGAAATATGCACAGTGGTAGCCATTCAACACACACTTATAAAACCAATGAGAACTAAATGATTGAATTGCTTAAGAGCAGAAGCAAATGTTTAAAACACATCATTAATAGATTTCAACGTTATCAGATAAAATGAAAAACCAAGATACAGAAAAGCCCATATTTCTGTTATATTTTCTTTTATTTTTCCTTCTGTTTCATTTAGAGGAAAAAGCCAAGAGAGTTCTGAAAAGAAGGGTAGGTGAGACCAAAATAAAAATAGAAAACAGTAACAGAGTGTGACAAATACAAAGATAATGGTATATACCAGGCACAAGAGTGGAACGAAGGATGCAGTGATCAATTTTCTTAGATGAATCACAGAGGAAATACTTGATCTGGGTCTTGAGACATGAGTAGAAATTCAACCACTATATGGAAGAAGGAATTTAAGGGCAGTAGCTATTTTTGGCTCTAGAAGCAGCAGTAGATATTAAGATAAGCAAGGCATTAATGATTACTGGAAATTAATAAGAATTTTAAGGAATTTAACATAAACTAAACCCAAAAAGATGTGCAGAATTTCAATAAGTACTCTTATCACATAGGTACAGAGGTGGAAAGTAGACATGGCTGTAAGGAGCAAGGAGCTTGTTTATGAATGAGATTAATTTTGGCTAGTGTTCACAAAGTGAAAAAAGACAATCCAAAAGAACATATACAGCACTGTCCAATAACCTGACCTCAATAAGTTCACATCTATCATCATATGATTATAAATTGCCAAATACTACTCTTGGTCCATTCATTTTATTGTTACATATTTTGGACTATCAGGCAATCATCATTTCACACAGGTAGAATCAGTGACTGTTAGATCTTACAGAAAATATTTTGCTAAAAATGTATTTTCAGTATTTCTTTTTTACCAAGATAATAATCTACTGAAAAATATGAAGTCAAACAGATAAAGTAGTTTATCAATATACCAATATCTCCTAAAGGAGTTTATGTCTAATATTGGGTCATATCATTCCAGAAACATACAACTTTCAGAAACATTTATTCAGTAAGGAAACAACTAAGAAGCTTAAATAGGAATTCATTTCTAGACAAACACGGCTGAGCTAATGTGAACTGCAATGAATAAGCAATAGTAAAAAACTATATATATATATATATATATATAAAATTCACAAGAGATTTATTGGCATAATTTCCTATGGTATGTCTGGTGCCTTTAGATAGCTAATAGAACTGATTTCCCAGGAATGACATGTCAAAGCTTTAACAGAAAACGATTCCTGCCAGATGCCACCTATAATCACTTTCTGCTGGTTCTAATATCCATCTCTCTCTGGATAGCCTCAATCCATTCTGGCAGACCCAACACAGAGAACAATGCCGGTAGACATTAGAAATGAATGGGAAGTGTACATGAAAATACTGCCATGGAGTAGGTCACATTGCAAACTCAATACTTAGAAGTTTAAAAGCAACTCAATATCATTTCATTTAAATGTCATCCAAACTGTTTAAAGTCTTTAATAATAAGAATGATTTTCATAATAGAGACTTGCTTTTGTAATCACACAAGCAGGCTTGGAGTTTTTGGCCTTTGGGGTTAATGAGATACTTTGTCCTAGCCTTTCATCACTTTTTTATCATTACAAGAAGTAGTTATCGTATTCCAAACCTACTATGTGTCTACCACTGCACTAGCACATTCAAGCAATACAATGATGAATCAGACAAGGATACTGACCGCTGGAGCTTGACATTAATTGATACAAATGCACCACAGCAATGGGAAGAGCAAAAATATTCAGCAGTCAGAGGAAATTCTTTCTAGAAAAAGTTCAAGTTGTATACAACTATAGCGGGAATGTCGTGGCCAAGACTTTATTTCTTGATACCTATTCAATTTTCCTCAAATGCTATAATTTCTGGCTTCTATTACTATTTTCTTAACATGTTTTTTTTTAATCTTGTAATATTTCCATCAGCAATGAATATTGTTTCTCAAAATTAAAGGAACAATAAATCCCAAACCTTGAAGTTATATCTGTATTTGAGTATATTGTCTTAATCATGTTTGTGCTTTCCTCTAGACACTGTGTCTCATGTTTATTCTTTGACAACTACCCTGATAAAAGTCATTAGAGTATAAATGTCTAAGTGGAATACTTTGAAGGAATTTATTAGCGAAATATAATTAAACCCCAAAGGAGAAAAAAATTTTACATTTATTGCAAAGCCTCTTTTATCTTTTTTATACCTTATTCATTCATCAGCTCCCAATCATATCAGTGTGCACTGAAAGATCAGCCCTTGGGACAAGAAGCAGTATTTCAGTCCTGCATTATTCAACATCTAGCTCACATTTGGCACTCCACAGGTACCAACTGGTCTACCTTAATAAACTTTAAAAAAATAAAGACATTTTATGTACTCCACTGGGTTAAACTATATTCTCTCTGGATTCAGTTGCAACACTGCTAGGACTTGTTGAATTGATGGAATGTTCCTTTCCTGACAGCAGAAATCTCAAGTTGAACATTGTTTTGCCTTCAAATAAAGATTTATAAAGTAGTAGCAAAAGATTCTATTATAAGGAGGGCAATCAATGAGCTAGGTAGTTCTCAAAATGACTAATTTATAGAATGATAATGACTCAATTTTTCTTTCTCGTGTGTGTTTGGAAGCCGAGTGCTTTCATTAGTATTAACAAAGGCCTCATATTTCAGACATTCAAAGTTACATATCTCAATTCTTTGTCCTTACAATTTTCCTCATGATACTGTTCTGCTGCCTGGGATAAGGATCAGAAAAATATATATGAGGGGGTTTTCAAAAAGTTCTTGGAAATATTTGTGTTATCTCTTAATTCCATTTTTCCGTAAATTTTTTGAAATACCCTTGTGCATACCACCTCATTTTCACCATAATTACTCTTCTTATTTTATTAATTTTTAAATAATATTTTAAATAAAAGAAGTTGGTGCTTCTCTTTTTCTTGGCCACCCAGGGTCTACCAATCATTAGCTGATTAGCTTTCTTGTAGGCCTTTTCCTCACAAGCAGTGGGTATAGATTCCCAAAATTTTATTAATTTTTAAATAATATTTTAAATAAAAGAAGTTGGTGCTTCTCTTTTTCTTGGCTACCCAGGGTCTACCAATCATTAGCTGATTAGCTTTCTTGTAGGCCTTTTCCTCACAAGCAGTGGGTATAGATTCCCAAGGTGGGACACAAACCCTAAGGCCAGTATGCTTGGCAATGCGAATTGTGGGGATGAGCTGAAATCAGACATAGAGCTGACAGTCCTAGGAGAGGAACATGACTATTATTGTAAGATTATTCTCATCTGCTTCGAAGATACTGCTCTTCATAAGCATGCCCATAATCTCACAAAGTTTCTTACAGCTAAGATGACATGTATCAAAATGATTTTTAACAATATAATGCTTTGACAAGGCCCTTCTAGAAAGAGAACAGATTTTGAGTGTGCTCTGAAAAGTAATCTTAAGATTACAATAGAATCTTTGGGGCTCAGGCAATCATTGTGCAATGCGGGTCTCTATGTTGTTATGTTTACATCATTTAACTTTATCACTTGGTATGCCTGTTAGTGATCTACACTGTTTTAGTTTACAGAAGAGATTTATACAAAGCACAAATAACAAGCACCTAACAGTTTCAGTTTTGTATGTGTCGTGTGGTGGTGCAGCAGGGTAAGAGTACTTTGGAGTCAGACAGACCTGACTAGTCCCAGTTCCTTCACTTACCAGTTATAGAATCTTAAGGAAATCAACACCCTCTTGAAACTTCAGTGCCTCCATCTGTCCCTGCCTGAAATGATGTTGTGTGACAACTAAATAAGAGAACATGTATTAAACCCTTAGTGCTATGCATTAAAAATTTCACAAAATAGTAGAACATGTGTGTATGTGAATGTGTTTGTGGGTGCCCCATGCATGGATCAGTGGGCAGCACCTCAGTGAAAAAAATGATGTGTTTTTAAACCTCAAAGAAGCAAATAATACAAGCACTCTCCAACTAATTGGATATCTTCTTTAAATTGGTTCTTATATTCGTTTTCTATAGCTGCTGTAACAAACTGTGACAAGCTTAATGGCTTAAAACAATAGAAATATATTGCCTTACAATTCTGGAGCTCCGAAGTCCAAAACGGGTCTCAGTGGGCTAAAATCAAGGTGTTGGCAGGACTGCATTCCTTTCCAGAGGTTCTACTGGAGAATTTGTTTCCTTGTCTTTCCAGCTTCTTGGGCCTACCCACATTCCTTGGCTCATGGGTCCTTTCCTTCATCCTCCAAACAGGATCATTGTATCTTTCTGGCTCCTTTTTCCTTGTCACATCTCTCTCTGACAACAGCTTACGACTCTCAGCTGAGCAAGAATTTTTGCTTTTAGGGACTCATGATTAGACTGAGACCACCAAGATAATACAAAAATATTCTCCCATCTAATTTCCTTAACTTAAATCACATTTACAAAGTTCCTTTTACCTTATAAGGTAACATATTTACAGGTTCTGGGAATCAGGATGTGAACATCTGTCATTGAATTGGGTTTTAGAATTTAAGTCTCCAAGGAAATAGCTATGCCCACAGATTAGCTCACAAAATCTGTTTAAATCAGAATGTACCTCAACTATAAAAATGTACTAAGTGAACGAATGGGCAAAATGTAATAACAAAAAGATATTTACAGAAGTTACTCTGAATGACGTACAAAACTCAAATCTCTCGGTCTTTGAGCTGAAAGATCACCATCAGGATGAAGAGGACACAGCAAGTATGAGAGACAGAGACTAAGACATCAGGAGCGGTCTGTGCCGACCTCATCATTATCCTGGCACAAGTCTTCCACCTGCCTCAATGGACCACTACCACGTGGTTCCATTTCTTCTGCCGCCACCTTCTGTTTTCTGCCAAAATCTTCTCTACCACTTAAGCCCAGAATATGGACTCCCAGCTCATCCCAACAGTTCCTGTACTTAAAATCCACTCTGAATTGTCACTGTGAGGATAGAAGAGAAAGTTCAAGGTTCGGAAGACTTCCTAGCATGCCTCTTTCCTTGCTCTCCACTCATCTTGCCTTTATCTCCTCCCACTGCCCATGACTTCAGGAAACACAGACTTTTCCCAGGGGAAAGTTAAACATCAGGAACCTTGTGTGGATGAGTTTTCCTAAGCAGTAGATGTGGAGAAGAATAGAGGAAACCCAGAAACATGCAGACTACTGGTGGCAGTGAGCTACCTAGCATGGCTGATGATTTCTGGGTGGCCAATATTGTGTAAAAAATCTACCATAAATCTAGTACAATTTTCAAAATAGACTATACCTGTATCATTTTTTTACAGAAAATACAAGCTAGAAAAAAAGAACCCATATTTCCCTAGATTTAATTAACAGAATATTTAAAATAAGAACATCTTAAAAATAGGTCTTGCCTTTTTTCTTACTCTTTCCACACCAGGCAATGCAGGACCTCCCGCCCTTCATCAATGAGAGTTGCTGAGACTCCCTAAGCTATGTGTCATAGTTGCTGATCACAAGCTCTCTGTTCCACAGAAGCATCAGCCATGCTACTTCTATCTTGTTCCCGTACTCACCACTGCCCTGAAGCAGGGCAAAGGTTCCTTGATGCTATCTCGAGCACCCCACACCCCACCCCGAGCTATCTGCGGGCAGACTCTAATGTCTTCCCTTAAAGCACTTCCCAACTCCTGCTGCTGCTGCTATTGCTGTAGCAGACCCTCAATGCTGAAAGTAGTCCTGTATTCCCTGGTGCAAACAAGCCATACTGCATCCTCACAAAATGGGGTAATTCTTTTTTTTCCTGCCCCACCTTGACTCACAAATCATTACCAAAACCAAGGCTTCTTATGCCACAAGCAACTCACATTTTTCTGGAGAAAAGAACTTTTAGCTTTTATCTGCACATATCCAAGGAGGGAGCATTTGGGAGCTCAGCGTAGATGTTTGTCCTCAGACTTCAGTTCCTTGGACATATCTGTCTTTCTTTCAAACAGGCTCATGTGAATTTCAGTCCTGGCAATACCCAGACATGTCTGAATGTGTTGGGAACAACCTAAACTAAACTAAAACTTCCACTATACAAAAATATATATCAGAAAAATAATGATAAAGAATGTACTGAAAGTATTTCCTGGCTTTACTGGAAGTAGCCATGTGACACCATTAAATAACCCAAAGTTGTGTCATACTTGAGATAATAGTGATGCCTTTTGTGGTGATAAGAGCTGTCACTGTTGGATTCCCAATCCAACAGTGGATTGGGAATGGATTCCCAATCTTTTGTGACTTGTGGTCATTAAGATAATTTAGTTAGTTTAAATGATAAAGGTTTTTGAGTATTACTGTTACATTCCAATGGTTTTTATAAGGTGTAATGTGACGTGATCCTCCTTCCAACTGGTTGCATTCACATGCACTCACTCAAATCAATATTTATTAATATCAATAACACAAAACACATACTCTTCAAAATTTATTTATTTATAAAAAATAAAAATATATACAATCCCTGCCCTTGAATAGTTAATAATTTTGTAAGAAACTATATAAAATATACTTAAGTGAAACTACTTTAGAGATGTCTATGTTTAGTTATATTGACAAACAGACAGAAATTGAAAGAGACTTTACAAATATTTTGTCAGGTTAATAAGATTCTGTTTTTCAAACAAAAAGTATAAAGAAACATTGTTTTCACAGAGACGTAAAAGAAGCAGATAGAGGTTAACCAGAAACCTATTTGAGACTCTTGAGGGCAAGCACAGACCTGAGTTCAAGTTCAGGTATGTTTACAAGTGTAGGCCTGGGTTTAAGGGAGGAATGTGTGCACATGCAGTCGTCTACATAAGTACCTGGGTTTTTAAAATGATCTTGCTGTGTATTAAAGAATTAACTTTATCCAAAGAAAGATCTGCTATTTGCCTTAGACAACTGGGAGGTGGTATCCAGACCTCATAAGAGTGTCTCCACTTGCTGGGGGCTTTGGTCAATGAATAGTCTTATAATGTGATTTATGAAGGGGGCTTTGGAACATGTCACATCAGTTATGACTTCCAAAGGAACTGGAAGGATCAAACCTTCAGCCGGGGCCAAAAATTAAAAGCCAGCCACATGAGCACTGTGTGATCAAACCTCAGTAAAAATTCTGGACACCAAAAGCTTAGATGAGCTTCCCTAGTTCACAATATTCTTTGAGTTTGTCACACAATGTAGCTGAAAGGAGGTAATGCTGACCAGGAATCCACAGAGAGAGACTGACTAGAAGCTTCATGTATGGGCCCTTCCAGTCCTTGGCCTATGCATCTCTTTCCTTGTTTGGTGCTGATTTGAGTCCTCTTACTACAGTAAAATTGTGACTGTAAATAAAGTTCTTTCCTGAGTTCTGTGCATCATTGTAACATTATCAAACTTGAGGGGTTGGTGGGAAACCACGAATTTGTAGCCAGCTGGTGGCCTGGGGACCCATTACTTTGGCCATTGACTATAGCAAGGCCAGTCTTTTGGAGGATTGTGCTTTTCACCTATGAAGTCTAGCTCAAATCTCGGTAGCTGGTGTCAGAAGTCATTGCATCAGCAAAAATTTTTTTTTTAATGGTTCATAAACAAGAAAATATGCAAACAGGCACTGAATAGAACAGTACATCATTGTTAATGTTCATAAGAAGAACAGAATTATGGTTACTAGAGATGGGAAAGGGGGAGGGGAAAGGGGGTTAGTGAGAGATTGGTTAATGGACACAAGGAATGATTATGCTTTGTAATGATAAACATGCTAATTATCCTGATTTAATCATCACACATTGCACACAGGTATTGATATTCAACTCTGTACCCCACAAATATGTATAACCGACTATGTTTCAATAAATTTTTTTAAAAAAAGAATCTCCAAGATTTAATATGAGAAAATTAGTCAGTAATTATGAATGTAACTTCTCATTCATTATAAGGTAATTCTGGCAATTAAGATTTTGAGGGGAGAAACCCCAGCTCCTAAGTAAATTCTTTAGTAGGACTCCAGTTAGCTGACCAGAAGTGTGAGGACTAGCATAATCAGCAAGGTCAGGGGCTCTTGCTTAGTGTTGTTTCTCTAGTGCCTCTCACAGTACTACGCATGGCAGGTTATGGTCTTGGAAGGAAATTTTCTAAATTCCTTTATTTCTTCTTCAATATTTAAGCAATCAAGCCTGAAAGATCTATGTTTATTGAGTTTTCTCTAAAGAAAGCTCCCAAGGCAAAGATGCCCCTTTGACCCTTCCACTTCAAGCTTTAGATTTTGTAGAGAGAAAAAGTGAGATTAAATGGTTACTCATATGTATCCCAACTCTCCCTTTGCAGGACTTTAGCTAAGTGACAGCGAGTTGGATTGGGTAACCCCAAGAACATGGATGAGTTCTTTCGACATCTTCAAGTTACCTTTGTCTATCATCACCCCCGTAAAACCTCAAAGAGATCATATTTCAGACATCCTTTCCACCCAGATGGAGCACAGAATATCAATTTAATTATTTCAGTCTGGTCACTGCATCCAGATTAACACTCTGAGTTTTATCTCCCTGGGTCACTATTTGGTCTCCCTGTGACTAGACGGGGCCCAGAAATAGTGGAGATTCCATATGGAAGACCTACTTCATGGGAAGTAGGAGCACATGGCTGTGTATTGTGAACTGCAAAGCCAATCACCCCGATCAGGACTAAATGAAATTCACGGCCAGACACATTCAAGGAATCCCTAGCCCCATCTGGAGATAAAATGAAACCTGCTGAGTCAGACAACGCTGCAGGATTGTCATTTAGCCAAAAGAACTGACCAGGAGTGGTCTTCGATTTCAGTGGCCAACAATCTACACAGCCATGAAACAAATAAGGGATATCTCCTGGCAATCAGAAGAGCCAGGGTCACACTACTCAGTGACACATTTCCTTCATGCCAAGATCTCCACAACCCCAGACAAGACCTTCTAAAAGACAAATAGCGTTACAGCATACCTATAAAACTTTTTAAGAGACTGATATATAATAATACCTGAAGATATTATTTAAATGATTGGATTGGGCTAAAGTTTAAAAGGATAGAAAATTTAAGTTTTGCTTTTCTCTTTAATGAGAAAAAGGGGCTTTAAAAAGGGAGAATGGATTATTTATACCCTAAATAAAGACATTATATCTTCTCTGCACTATCGTATTGTAGCTTAGGTTCAGTTTTGCAGCCCACTCAACAATTTGCATGACTAATTTTGCATTTGCCGGTGTCTGTGATATATTCATATCCCATACACATACACAAATTACTCAGAAAAGATATATATACACATCACAGAAAAATCTAGAAAAACTTAATTCTTATAAAATTTCTACCAGTCTATACTTTGGGATACAGAGAGATATATATCCATAAATATATATCCTATATCCATACTTTATATAGCTCATGACATATAAAAAGTATAGACTAGTAGAAATTTTACAAGAATTAAATTGTTCTAGATTTTACCCTTACTAGTTCCAAACGACTTTTACTGACAGTTACCCATTCAATTCACCAGAAACAATTTATCTTTAATTGGCATGTTACACGTGACCAGACTGCTGTGGTTTGATTGAATCGTGTCCCCCAAATTTGATATATTAGAAGCTTAATCCCCACTCTAACTGTTGAGTGTGGGAAATCCAATTATGGTAATTGAAAAGTGGCTCCATGAAGAGGTGATTAGATTGTAGGACCATGCCATAGTGAATGGATTAAAAATGGTGGTCATGAGCCTGGTTTGGAGGGCTTGAAAATGAAAATGAGTGAGGAGGTTACTCTCTGTTTTTTCTCTGCTTACACCATCTAACAATGTGAGACCCCTGGGTCACTGTCACCACCACTAGAAAGGCTTTAGACTCCCCAGCCTCAGAAACTATAAGCAATAAATGTTGTTTCCTTTCTAAATTACCCAGCTCCAGATATTTTTCAGGTATAAACAACAGAAACAGACTAATACGAGAATTGGTACCAGTGAAGTGGTGTGTTGCTTGTAATAAATACTTGAAAGTGTGGAAGCAGCTTTGGAACTGGGTGTTAGGCAAAGTTGGAGGAGTTTTTCGGGAACTGGGGCAAAGATCTACCTTGCTATGAAATGGCAAGGGGCTTGGCTGCATAATGCCTATGTCCTAGGACTTTGTTGAAGTTGGAACTTAGGAGTTGTTAACCAGAATATCTGGTGGGAGAAATTTCTAAGCAGCAAAACATTAAGGAAGCTGCGTGGCTACTTGTAACAGCCTATGGTGAGTTATGGTGGCAAAGGCATGACATAAAGCCAGAATTTAAAAGGGAAGCAGAGCATAAAGATTTGGAAAATTTGCACCCTGACCATGTGGTAGAGAAGCAGAGAGCATTTTCAGAAGAAAAATTTGGTGGTACTAATAAAATTAACACAAAAGAATGAGATTATCAGGAGAAGGGAGAAAAGGCCCTCAAGGCATTGCAGAAGCCTCTGGGACCAACCCTTCCATTTCAGGCCCAAAGGCCCAGAGAGATGGTCCTGGAGAATAGGCCTGAGGCACCCTCCATGGACTCACTGCTCAGGGCCTCCTCAGGAAGCTGCTTCTAGCACCAGCATCCCAGCTGCTTGGGCTGCTCTAGCCATGGCTAAATTGGTCCCAGGTGTGGCTAGACCTGCAGCTTTGGAAAATAAAAGCAGGAAGACTTGGAGGCATCCACGTGGTATTAGGTCTGCAGGCTCACAGAATGCCAGAGATGTGGAGGCTTGGGAGCTCCCACCCCTATTTCAAAGGATGTATGGAAAAGCCTGGGCACTTAGGAAGAGATCTGTCACAGGGAAGGAGGCACCACAGACAGGCTTTGTTAGAGAAATGACGAGCTTGGAAACATAGGGTCAGAGTTGCAGCAGAGAAACCCCAGCAGCATCATGGCTAATGGAGCTGTGGGAGTGGGACCGCCATGGAGACCCCAGATCTGTGGAGCTACCAGAGTGAAACACCAGCCTGGGAGAGCTTAAGTGTAGCCTGCAACCAGGAAAGCCATAAGAGCAGAGCTATCCAAGGACTTGGGGACCCAACTCTCGAACCCGTATACAGAAGATGTCAAAAATGGAGTCAAAGTGCATGATTCAACAGCCTTGACATTTAATCCTTGCCTTGCTGGGTTTCAGATTTGTTTGGGTCCTCTTACCCCCTTCTATTGGCCTATCTCTCTCTTTTGGAATGGGAATATGTACCGTATATTTGTTTTACCATTGTATCTTGGAAGTAGATAACTTGCATTGATTTCACAGGTGGGACTTGGAACAAACTAAGACTTTGGGGATGGAATGAATGTATTTATCTGTGAGAATGATATGAACTTTGGGGGCCAGGGGTGGAATGCTGGGGATTGATTGCATTGTGTCCCCCAAATTTCATATATTAGAAGTCTAATCCCTATTGTAAAGGTTGAGGGTGGGAAATCCTATTATGGTAATTGAAATGTGGGGCCATGAAGAGGCGATTAGGTTGTAGAATCATGCCATCGTGAATGGATTAAAAATGGTGGTCATGAGTGTGGTTTAGAGGGCTTTAAAAAGGGAATGAATGAGGAGGTTACTTTCTGCTCTCTCTGCTTCCATCATCTGGAAATGTGAGACCCCTGGGTCACTGTCACTACCATGAGATGGACTTTAGACTTCCCAGCCTCAGAAACTATAAGCAATAAATTTTCTTTTCTTTCAAAATTACCCATTTCCAGGTTTTTCATTATAAGCAACAGAAATGGACTAATATACAGATCAACAGAGCCTAACTACAGCAAGCATAGCTTTGGTTTTGGACAATTAGATGTAAATAGGAAATTCAACATTACCAACAATGGGTAGCATCATCGTGTCCTACTAGAAACTGCACATTACAGCACAGTAAAGCCACAAACAAAGGCAGACAGAAGGAACACTGGTATTTTAGTATCCTAGCTATAAATGCACCACATTAAATGCTGATTTAATCTATCAAATGACCACTCATATTCAAACACCCATTTCTCCTAGGAATATATATTCAGTCTTAGAATCCTGGTATTTGACCAAAAATATATATTATTATATATTTTCATATAGTCATTTTTCAAGCCATGTATCACAGAAAAGATGAACTAATTTCATATCCTCAAGGTCCCACTGAAAGAAGAATTCCACACACTAGAGTATATTCTTCATGGTCTTGATCATGTGATGTCTGCAGGTAAGCACAAATCTGAGTGAAGGCTCTGATGTACTTGGATCTTTGATGTCTATAATGAAAGTTATTTTTTATAGTCTCTAACCCATGGGAAAATAGGCTTCATTAGCAACCAACTTATATATATGTCCTAATTTACCTTAATTGATATGCTAATAATGGACAGCTATTTATTGAAATAGACAATTCCTATTTGCAGAATTAATAAAGAGTACAGGTGCAGTCTTACCATTTCTGTAGATTTAAGGAATTCACAGACTCAAAGGCTCATCTAAAGAGAACATCCTGAACCCAGTTTTGAAGCAGTCATAGGCAGCATTCAGGGGATAACATTTCAGAAAAACCAAATGCCTCTCCACCCAAAGTGAGATTTATCCTTGGTGCTCAGTAGATACTCCTGATATTTACAAAAATTGTTGAGTTGCAGATGCATTTTTTAAAAAGTTTTGCTAATATTTTGTGAACTGAATCTAGCATAAAAATAGAAAATTATGTGATACTTTTTCTACATGGAAACAAACTTTTATTTTTATTATGTCTCTATCATACATATTTATAGAATGATACATATTTATAGAATGATTGATTATTCAGAAATGTCACTCTCAGATATTCACTTCAAATTTACTCCACTTTTGACCTAAGATTGCTCAGGAGAAGTGAAATAGAACGGAAGCTTTTTTGCTTTCGACTCTCAGTCCCCACCCCCAACTTCTCTTAGCAAACTATCTTAAAAGGACATGGAAATTAAAGGTAAAAATGTCACCTGCCTAAGAAGCAAGCAGCTCTGATGAACAGCTGGATAATTCACAAGCCTATCTCTTAATCCTTCCTGGGAAAAAATTACAGTAGACCCCCAAGTAAATAATTCTCGAAAACCCAAGGATCTGAGTAAAAGTAGCCTTTCTTCCTGTCTCCATCTACAATTGCCCATCGGTAGGTTCCTTGTTCACAGAATAAAATGTAATTCTCTTAGGGACAGACTTCAAAGAAGTTTATTCATCAATGGATCTGATCCAGCCAGTTTAACAAGAGTGAAAATTGCCTTTTCCTATAATTCAATTTGAGTCTCTACAATTTTCAAATCAAACATTTTAAGCAAATGATATGTATTGAATACTTACATTGTATTAAGAGTTTATGTGGGGCCGGCCTGGTGGCGCACTGGAGAGTGCATCGCTTGGGAGCGCGGCGGCGCTCCCACCGTGGGTTCGTGGGTTCGGATCCCATGTGGAGACCGGTTCCCGCTCACTGGCTGAGCGCGGTGCAGGCGCAACACCAAGGGTTGCGATCCTGTTGCCGGTCAGTAAAAAGGACAAAAAAGGAAAAAAAAAAAAGAGTAACATTTAATTCTCGTATACAGGAAAGGGCTTTGATTACCTCTATGTATAGATGAGACAACAAAAGCTTAGAAGGGCTGAGTAACTTGTCCCCTATTAAGCAGCAGGATAAGGAGGTGATCTGTGTGATCTCACTTAACCACTGACCTTGAAAATTAAACACAAAGAAACAACATTGGGAAACTCCACTAAAATAATCATCTTTTTTGTATTTAATTACCAAAACTCCCAAAAAAAGAGGGCAGCAAGAGAAGAGAAATAAAAAACTTAGAAAACATAATCATATAAAAAAGACTTTAAATTAATGTTTTTCTTGATTTGGTTATAGTATGGTTAACTGCCCTATACTACCTCATTAGCAAGAGTTGATTCATTTTAAATCTGAGCTGTTTCCTCCTACCCTTTCTTCTTTGTAAACTAATAGCACATTGTGCTTATATTAGATATTTATACACCACAGTCGGAAACCACACATAACAAAACAAACAAAAGAAACAAGAAAGTGTTCTAAATCAAAAACTCATTTTTGCTGCAGTCAGTAAAAACACTCAACTATGATCAAAGTTAGCATTTTAATTTTTTATTGTAGGGAGGCAAATAAACACACACACTTTTTTTGTTTGTGGGCACAGATGTGCTAACATTTTTAAACTACCCCCTTTATTTTACTGCAGAATTTTCTAGTATTAAGGAAACGTCTGGCATACAGAAGTTATTTCATAATTATGGGGTGAAGTGAATATTAACAGTTGAATTAATTACATGTGTGTGCTAATAACCCAACAAAGAATTGTTTTTCCATTCAAGGGAACCTTCATTTAAAAAGGTCCTTTCCTTAACTAAGTTCTGATTAAATCAGGTATACGCCTCCCCTGCCAGATGCAGTTCCCTGCATTGCATTAGCCTGAAATGTTTTTAGGATGCACAGACATTTATAATGAAACTATCCAGCCTAAATACCTGTTCAAAGTTCTTTGCCTGGAAATGGTTTCATTATCAGTATATTGCTTCTTCAGTATTTAAATGCTGCACTATTTTAGCAAAGCATGACAGAATTAGCTGTGGATATTAAGTAGTTCAAACTGTTTCACATAATAAGTGTCTGCTTTCAACATTTGCTGAGAGGTTATTTCACTTCTTGCTGCTTCATGAAGAGATGAGACTGTATATAAAGTCAGAAATGTGTCTGCCCCCTGAATTTCACAGCAAAATAAATCACAAAGAATAAATCATCCTCAATAATGAAAACGATGTTCTCTGAGGGACTCTTCTTACATAATACAGAGGAAGGAGAGTAAACATTTTAATTTTTCATCTGAATCTATTGCTTTAGGCCATTAGCAAAGAACATTACAGCCCTACACAAAAATCAGACTAATGTTCCATTGTCACCTTTCAAGTGAGCAGGGGCCATTTATCATGTTCAGAAAAAGAAAGTGATGTTTCTTTAATCAAATAGGCATGAATAAATTCATAATCTAGAATATGAATTAGAAAGGTTACTCTCACAAGAGAAAAGCAGCTTTGAGAGTGGTTCAATTCTTTGTCTTTTTAAAAAATGTTGCTTTTCCTTCTTTATGGGTGAATATTAGTAGCATTTATATAATTAAATCATACACAGACATTTCATAATAACAGCAAAAGAAAAAAAAAATTTCCGGTAAGCCAGGACTGTCCTAAATTCTTTGCATACATCAATCTCTTCAAAATAAATTTAATTATAAAGAAACAGCACTCCAGCTATCATCTGATATAGCAACTTTTGGAAAATCTCTTCTAATAACTGACCTGTAATCTAAGGAAAATAGAAAGGATGTGAGTCAAGGGAAGTTGATTTGGGATGTTAAATTTATTTCTTTTTTTCATTCATTCAACAAATGAAAGGTGTCACATAGAATCTGCCTTCAAAGAGCTCACGAGCTAGTAAAGGGATTTATGCTGCAGTGAGCTTCCTCCATTTTCAAAAATCTCAAAACCAGCTTGCCATTAACTCATTTGGTTAGAATATGGTGCTGATAACACTAAAGTCCAGGGTTCAATCCCTGTACAGGCCAACAGAAAAAAAATCTCAAAACCAGCTTGCCATTAACTNAGAAAGGATGTGAGTCAAGGGAAGTTGATTTGGGATGTTAAATTTATTTCTTTTTTTCATTCATTCAACAAATGAAAGGTGTCACATAGAATCTGCCTTCAAAGAGCTCACGAGCTAGTAAAGGGATTTATGCTGCAGTGAGCTTCCTCCATTTTCAAAAATCTCAAAACCAGCTTGCCATTAACTCATTTGGTTAGAATATGGTGCTGATAACACTAAAGTCCAGGGTTCAATCCCTGTACAGGCCAACAGAAAAAAAATCTCAAAACCTAGGACAACTTAATTAACCTCCCCAAATGTCAAAATTTTTATAACAAAATGAAAATAATAACAGATGCCTAACATAAAGTTGGTAAAAAGTGTTATGCAACAAATTTTCACATAAAGAATGCTCGGTAAGTGCCATCTAAAATTCAAGAAATCATTTAAATCTTATTATTCATAGAACTTTAGGTAATTTGCATTGGAAAGTTGTCAGAAATCTGATGAGCTGGATTTGGACAAGAGAATACCTGGAGACAAATGTAAGTAGGAAACTGACAGGCATATCATGTGGAAAGTAATGATGAAAGCCTCTATTTTGTTAATATTTTTCTCATTTTAAAGATAAAACATATTTCCATGAGAACTTTACATGAGAAAATTCTTCTCCCTCTTTACCCTCTCCTAAAATTGTGAATGACAAAGAATTGTCTTAGAGATAGTTCACATATTCATTTTAATAGGATTTGAAGATCATAGGTCCACCTTTCTGCAAAAGAGTAATATGTTCTAAACAGGACAGTAAAAAACACTATGGATCTTGAAGCCTTATCTGTTAGGCTTTGGTGCCATTTGAAATTGCTGCTCACCTTTCTCTGCCACTAACTCCACCAATTGCCAAATTCCAGAGGACAGATGCAAGGACAAGTTCTATATTCTTTAAGAAACTTTGCTGTTAGAATTGTCTTTATTATCCCCAGTGATTTTGCATTGTGTTTTGTTGTATGAAGTCTACAGAGAAATGAAGTTTTTTTTCCAAAATATTGAGGATAATATAATCTGTTTCATCTCTTGGGCTTGCATAATACAATGTTTTCTGGCATGTTCTTCTTCTCTAAACTTTGAAAATATTATGTAGGTAAACTTAAGTCATCAAAGCAAAAAGCCAAATTGTAATGGTGGTTCAACATTCAAAATTTTAAAAATATTAAGCTACAATTAATAGTAATGTATGAGAAAACAACAACCTCAAATTTGAAGTAAAAAATCTTAAAACAACAATAAAAGCAGAAAAACAAAGAGAAGTTGGTAATCATCACTCACTAGTTGGCAGAGGAACTAGAACATTGTCAAAGATGATATATGTGCTTCAGATAACCGCATGGGAGAGTTTTAAATTTAAAACAATGAGATTTGAGGAATTGAATTTTGCAAAAGTTTGGTCATTTAGTGAATAGATTATTTATGACTGTTAAAAAAACATTTTGGGCCATTTGTTACCAAGACAGGAAAACATGAATAACATAATAAAATATATATAACCCAAACAAAATTTGAGCACAATAACTCTGCAACATAAGGCAGACATTTTAAGTAGACCTTGATCAAGAGTCATTAGAATTGTAAGTATAATTTTTGACCAGTGAAGTGTAATAGAAACATATTTAAGATAATGACATTTTAAAGTGACATGTTGCCCCCCTCATCTAAGGCCTGTATAAAGGCTGTTTTTCCTGAATGTTTACTTTTGAGAGGGGAGTGTGGGTAGGTAACAGAAGAAAAGCTTTTTTTTTTTTTTTTTTTTTTTTTTTTTTTNCCCCGCGGCGGGAGCGCTGCTGCGCTCCCACCGCTGCACTCTCCCGAGTGTGCCACGGGCTCGGCCAGAACAGGTCTAATTTAACAGAGTCACTACTGAATAACCCCATAACCAAATTTGTTAAAAATCCTAGGTTTCAATGTTAAAAATCCAACTCAATTCAGTTTAGGCAATTTATAAGAGTTATTAAAAAACATATGTAGCCAAGATAAAGGCAAATGGTCTCAGGGACGCCAGAAACAAAGAGCTGGAGTGTTACTAATCTCTCTCTCTCTCCCTCTCTTTCCTCTCTGTCTTTCTGTCTGTCCTCAGTGCCCCACACTCACACAAGCTATCTTGGTTGTCTTTAATAAAGTCAGTCTTGTTTGCAGAAAACGACTGCCACCACACACCCATGTTTGTTCAATATCTCTCCTCCTTTAAAATATAATCTCATAAGAATAAGGGTATTTTTTAGTCACCACTGTGCATGCAGTGCTTAAGACCTTGGCTGGATTACTGTGGATATACAAACATTAATTTGGAGTTGATAAATTCCAAAAATAAATTTAGAATTTGTGTTACAGAGGACTGTCAGTATGTGTAAGATTCAATTCTAAAATTTATTATATAATACCTTAACTACAATTAATTAAGTACAACTTAATTGCACTTATTATCTCATTTTTCAGTTAAGAATTTACGGTGTGTATTAACTCACGTTTTTGTGGCACTATTCCTTAACTTTATGTGTTGTACTTCCAATTAAATTATGTAACACTTAAGGTTAAGGAACTTTGCCTTATGCATATATTTATTGTCCAAAGTATTTAGGGTAACATTGAGCATATTGTAGGTTCTTAATGTTGCTTAGTGAATCAAATTGAGCTGACTGAATTGAAATGAATCAAAGAAAAAATTTCATAACATTTTCCCTTCTGGGTTTGGCAGATAGAACACTAAAGTGCTGGTTAGAATTATTGTACTTAACTCTCAACTAGCAAGTGATTTAGAGTCATTCGAAAGCTTTTTCATTCTCCATCTAGAGAATAAGGATAATACCTGTTATCTTCAGGAGGATGCCATGAGATTAGATACCATCCTTACATTTAAAAAAAAATGCTTAATATGAAGTATTGTCATTCAGTACCTGGACAGATTAAGCACAGAGCTGCAAGTGATATAATTAAGGTCTAATGCAGATAGATGAAAATCTGTTAGGGTGGAGAAGGATTCTTAGAGAAAGCTGTAAGATGTAATTTTTTTGTGATTTAACTGTACTTGTCGCATTAACTTAGTAATTCCAGGAAGCCTTTGAGTCCTTACCTATTTTAGATCCTGGAGAAGAATGTGAAGCTTGCACTAACATCATATAAAATTTCTCCATCCATGATGAAAGTTTGCTGTCAATATTTTCTCTATCTAGTCGTATCATGCAAATTCCAAAATTAATGAAGCTAGCAGGATAGTTTTTCTAATGGTCCTCTGGCATATTTTATCTATCCCACAGTTAATTTGTTGGGGGAATTATCCCTGCCATACTGCATGAGATTATTGCTCACACTCCCATCTTTATGACAATCTCCATTATAAGGTTGGACATGTACATGTGTACATATGACCCAAGGAGGGCCAATCAGAAGCATGTTGAGAGAATCAATAAGAATATTGAATGGAAGCAGGATTCCTTCAATTGAATACTGTAGGTCCCATGGACATCGTCAGCCTGGATCAAGTACAGGATCTCATCACTGACACATACAAGTTAAGAGAGGCTACCTGAGCATAAAGTCACTACAGTAGAAAAAAGAACTGAGAGATGGAGAGAGAAAAAGGCTGATACTTGATGTCGTGGTTGGAAGAGCACAAATGTCTGTTTCTGCAGCCATTAGCACTCACTGGACAGTTACATATAAACACAGCACCCATGTCTTAAATTTGAGTTGGGTTTCTGTAACTTGCATTTGAATAACCCATTCTTATAAACTCTACCTACTGTAGAACAGAAATCTGTCTCATCTTTATTCTCCTCCATTCTATATCAACAAACCCAATTGTGATATTTATAATTTGAAAAATTTACAGGTATAATTTTTCAAAGAACTCTGAAAGGATAGACTGTGTCAGTGAATAATATGAAGCCTGAAATGTAGGATTTCATGTTGATTGTGTTTAGCTTAAGCTTACACACGAAAAAGAAATGCTTTATGTTTGCTTATTTTATTATCATAACATTTCATTTTTGAGTTGCACCTGACTTAATTTTCTCTTGTCCTCACATAAGGGAACTAAAATACAGTAGAGGCATATTGACAAAATGTTAAGGAGAGAGAGACTTGGTACAAAACTTCATTCAGTGCTTAAATTTCTAAAGAAGTGACTATTTGGTCCATGTGATCTTCTAGTAGCAGAAACACAACAGCTCTAAGGAATCCATTCCATTTGGCAGCAGTTCTGTTTGAGAGAAAAGTATCTCTCTATTGATCTGACATCATCTTGCATTAATTTTGTATTGGCCAGCGGTCTTTTGTCTTTCATTGTATAATCTCGAACAGATCAGGGACCACTTATCTTTTGTTAGTTATAGCATTAATATTACATAACAATATAAATACAAACTTCAGGTTTTCAAGCTGAACAGTTTTTTACTCCAAATTGTTGTTCCAACTCCTAACTCACTGTTTGTTCTTCTATGGACACATACCAATCTGTTAATGCCTCTTTAGAAGAATATTATTCTATAATTCTATGCCTGTATCCTAAGGTCCTACTAATTTTTGCTTTTATATTTTTATGATTTGTTGTTGTTTGTTTGTATCTTGACCAGTGCATCACATTGTTGGCTCAAAATGAGCATGGAGTAAGGTAAAATCCTATGATGCTCTCAAATACTGTACTCGTGTGGGCCTTTATGTTTTTTTTTTTTTTTTCATATCAAGATTCCCATTGCTAGATTGTATACATTTATTCAATCTTTCAAAATAATTTTTGATATTAATTTTGACATCCAACAGATTTTTTTTTTAGTTTGATAAGTTTGATAGACTTTTACCTATTATGACATTTACACAATTTGTATTGAATAGAGGAAACACTCTAGATATTTTTTGAATGAATAAAATCAGCAAATCTAATGAAATCAATGCTATATCCAATGCAGTTCAAAATTAGGATAAGCAAGAAATCAGAGCTCTTGGGAATCATAAGTTTGGTATTAATCATTGCAGGAATGTTTCTTTGTCATATCACTTTCTGCTCTCAGTATTGTGATATACCAATGAGAAGCACAAATATCATAGGAGAAGATTTGGACTTCTCATCTTTGTGCATTATCGTAGTCAGTGACACTTTTTATTTTTACCCTGTGTTGCCAATTCAGTGTTTGTCTGACTAAAGTAAATTGTCTGTGAGATACACTCAATATAAACTTGTAGAAACATATTGAATCTGAAAAAGTGAGAGAGGATTTCTCTTGCTTTGGTTTTCTCTTCCATCTCACAGACGATTTAGGAATGAGCAACAGAAAACATACAAGAGAAGCATAAGCCAAATGGAAAAATAGTTGGCCTTTGCTATGGTTCAAAAGCGTCCCCCAAAAATCATGTGCTAGAAACTTAATCCCCAATGCTATAGTGTTGAGAAGTGAGACCTTTAAGAGGTGATTAGGTCATGAGGGCTCCACCATTATAAATGTGTTAATGGGTTAGTTATTGAGGGTGCAGTTTCCTGATATAAAGATGAGTTCAGCACCCTTCTTCTTGCCGTGTCTTGTGCACACTGTCTTGCCCCTCCATCTTCTGCCACAGGAAGACGCAGCATGAAGGTTTTCACCAGATGCTGGCAACTTGATATTGGACTTCCCAGCCTCCAAAATTGTGAGAAATAAGTTTCTTTTCTTTATAAATTACCCAGTCTGTGGTATCCTGTTACAGCAACATGAAATGGACTAAGACAGTCTTGAAAATATCCAGGGAAAGACCATGCCACGGAACGACTAATTAGTGTCTTCATTAGTGCTTCACAACAAGAAATATGAACATGGAGGGAGGAAACTCCTAGATTTCTCCAGAGAGATTATAAAACAAAGTACTCCTTGATCTGATCTCATCTGTTCCTCTCTTTTGTCTTACAGACAAATAGGAGACATAAATAAGCTCCCACCTTCTGCTAAGGGCTGCACCGATTGCCAATTATTTAAATGAATAAGAAGAGATGACTACTGGGAAGTGCACTTAAAAAGAAAGAAAGAAGCCAAAATACCTATATCATGGTAATAGGTTCTGTCCTCCTCCATTCACAGATATGTGAACATTTAAGATAGAAACCAGGGGACTCTGAGCTGTAAATTCTTGTCCCTTTACTTTGCATAGACCTGACTGAATAAGTACTTAGAAGTACCAGCTACCTAGTTTCAGCATCCAAATAAGTCAAAGGGGGGAGATTCTGCCTACTCCCTCCAAAACAGCTGTCTGTTTCTTCAGAGTCAACACTTTCCCAAAAGACTAATGTTACCATGAGACAATATTTACTAAAATGTTCTTATTGCCAGGCTTTTCTTAAAGATGGTAGAATTTAGATTCTCTTCCTAAGATTTCTCAATAAAATGGTGATGGCTAATCTTGTAATACTGGTAATGTGCTATAAAGTATTCTAAGTGCTTTATATATGTTAATTTATGCACAGATGAGGAAACTACGAGTAAGCAATTTGCCCAAATTTACACAATGGGTAAGTATTGGAGTTGGGATTAGAATTCTTGTACTCTGGCTGCTGTGTCTGTGTCTTAATCACCCTGCTAAACTGCTTCTTTAGTAATCAACACACTGAAGTCATGTGCCAACTGTAAACCACAGTCGAAACCACGAGCAGTGTCACTATAAGGAGATATGTGAAGCTGCTTTTTACTCATTCACCACATAGTCTCTTTGACAAATAAATATCATCAATGCCATAAGACATAAGTGGAGATTTGAATGGCTAATCAAACCTTTTAACATCCTTTGATTTACATAGGAGGAGTACCCAGTAAAATTTATTGTCTCATACCCTTTAATAATTATTTTATCATATAAACAATAATTGTTTTACATATAATAAGAAAATTTACCATTTCAACCTTTTTAAAATATGCAGTTTACTGGCAGTAAGTCCATTCATATTTTTGGGCAAACTTCATCACCATTCATCTTTATCCAGCTCTTTCATCTTGTAATCCCGAACTCAGTATTCATTAAATAAAAACTCTCTATTCTCCCTTCCCCCAGCCCCTGGCACCCACCATTCTACTTTTTTTCTCTATGAAATTGACTATTCTAGATACTTTGTATAGGTAGAATTATACATTTGTCTTTTTTGTGTGACTGGTTTATTTAACTTAGCATAATGTCCTCAATGTTCATCCCAGTTGTAGCATGTGCCAGAATTTTCTTCCTTTATAAGTCTGAATAATATTTTACTCTATGTATATACCACATTTTTATTATCCATTCATCCACTATTTGACACTTAGATTGATTCTATTTTTTAGCTATTGTGAATAATGTTGCCATGAACATAGATAATCCTCAAAAATTACTATGTAAGATACTTAAAAATAATGATTTTAATTAAATTTTTGAATCAGTGATAAAATTATAAAGCTATTATGTCAGCCAATTATCAAAAAATTTTGTTCTAATTTATATATACATTTGTACTGAGGAAGTTCAGAACATACCACCTCAAAATATGCCACACTGGCGTGTTAGTTGTTTTGAGTTAAAGACACTCAAAAAAATGCCATGTCTTTGTCTGTTTTGTGCTACTGTAAAAGAATACCTCAGACTGGTTATTTATGATGATCAAAAAATTATCAATTCCTGGCTCAAGAGGCTGAGAAGACCTAAAATTGAGGAGATGGTGTCTGGCAAAGGCCTTCCTGCTGAGTCATCCCAGGGCGGAATGGCAAAGAGAGGGTGACAGAGGCCAAGAAGGGGCCAAACTCATTCTTTTATAAGGAACCCACTCTCATGAAAACTAAATTAATTCATTCCCTTAGGCCCCACCTCTCAACACTGTTGTATTGGGGATTAAGTTTTCAATGCAAGCTTTTGGGGGGACACATTCAAGCCACAGCATAGCAGATGCAGAAAGGGCACTCTGACTTTCCTAAAAGCAGGAGAGGGAACTCCCATGTTGAAGGTGTCCTCAGTGCAGCTGGAGGGAAAAGACATTTTTATCACCGGAGGTGGTGAGTCAAAGTTGAGAGAAATCTGTTCAAGCAAACCTTGTTAAACTGACCCTTATCTTTCTATCACTTGTTCACAATTAACCACTCTAGTCCAAGTCCTCTTGCCTTGTCACATTTGTACAATTTACTACTCTTTGTCTGGCTCAGTATATAAATGTTCAGCCTTAACTGCTTTTTTGTACACTCTTCTCCTGTTAATCTATCTTATGTCACTTTAATTCTCAGGCTCAGCCACAAAACCCTAAGAGGATAAAGATAAAATTTTGTTTCCCTTCATACTACCATAGGAATACTGTAAATATAAAGTCTATTCTTTTGTTCCACAAGAACTACAGAATGCCTGTTTTGTGCAGAGTACTTTGAATGGTGGGTGCTATCAGGGATTCAGTGATGATTAAAAGATGGCTTTTAGGGGCCGGCCCGGTGGCGCACTGGATAGTGCGCCGCTTAGGAAGCGCGGCAGCGCTCCCGCCCGAGGGCTCGGATCCCACATGCAGACCGGTTCCCGCTCACTGGCTGAGCGAGGCGCGGGAGCAGCACCGAGGGTTGCGGTCCCGTTGCCGGTCCCCGGTCCGGTGCGGGGGCAACACTGAGGGTTGCGATCCGTTGCCGGACATGGAAAAAGACAAAAGACAAAAAAAAAAAAGATGGCTTTTACCCAGATGGGGCCTGAAAACTAAAGATTTACTTCTGAAGTTATATCAGTAAGATAAACAATGTGTAAATGTACATAATAAAAAATATTTTAAAATGTAGTTTCATTCATTCAAAATAATATAATGTAACATATAATATTTTTGAAGGAATTATTTCTATCAAATATAATCAGAGTAAAATAACTGCAATAACAGAATATAGACTAAAACTATTCTACTATAAATGTATTTGATTGATATTGCTTCACAAGAAACCACCCCAAAACTCAGTGGCAATCTAAACTTCCCAGCTAGTCAGCTTGGCCTCAGGCTTCCGCATCTGGGTGACTCTGGTTCTCATTGCAGGTGCATGGGCTACCTGCTAGCTGTGGTCTGATATTTTCACAGCAATGGACATGCAAGAAAACAAGCAAAAACATGAAAGCCTCTATGTGCAAGAGAACAAGCAGAAACATGGAAGCCTCCAAGGCCTAGGCACAGAAATAGTACCTAGAAATCTATGTCATTCAATTGACCACGGTGAGTCACATGGCCAACCTCAAAGTCAAGAGGGATGGAAAATATCTGACTCCAAGTCAGAATAACTGCAAGGTCATATGGCAAAGAGTATGAATACAGGAGGAGGAACACTGGCACCAATAAAGCAAAGTACTACAGTGGGAAGTAAATTCAAATTCTAACTAGAGGATTAACAGTTGGTTCATAGGAGAGAAGTCACCTTAGCAGGGAACTAGAATTAATGTAGGTTATATGAAATAAAAATTGCTGTCATGCTATTAGATGTTCCTTGAAACAAATACCCATCACAGATTGTGATTAGACATCACTCACAATGTTCAGTGTAGCAGAATAAGACCTGGATTTGCAGTGTCTGAGTTGGCTTTAGAAATTTGGAAGAACCATAATTGGGGATGCAGGGGTAAATGACAGCAGATATTCTTGTAGTTATGCATAGCACAAATAAAGAATAATTGAGGAAATGATATTTTTTTGAACAAATGATTTGTTTGAGAAAGTAGTGAGAGATACATTACAGAGTCTTAAGAATTTAAAAAAAAAAAAAAAAAAAAAAAAAAAAAAAAAAAAAAAAACTTTTACTTTTTATTCAAAGTGTTTTGTGGGACCCTAATGACTTTTGAACAAATGGTTAAAATAACCAAAGTAGTAAAGTGGGAGGAAAAATCTTCCTGGGTATGTAGAATGTAGTGGAATGGGAGAGTGTAAAGGCAAGGATTCTAGGAAGAAGACTGTTAAAATAATTGAGGAAGACATGCCCCTGGACCGGGTGTGAATAGTAAAAGAGAGCACTTGAGCTGTGATAGGATTAGTAAATTTTGAAGAAGGCAGAAAACTCCAAGATTCCAACTCAGTTCTCAAATCTGGGTGACCAGAGAGGTAATAATATGGTTATTTAACAAAAATCAAGAGTAGGACTTGAGAGAATTCTGGACACACAGAAAGTATGAGTATCGGAGGTGAGAGAGACTGTGACCAGCTCAAGGAATGAAAAAAGAAAAAAAGAAACAAACAAAAAATCTCCAATATAATCAGGGTTTAGGCAGTTGAGGAGTGACAGAGTATGAGAGAAACTGTCAACTACTAAGACTGGAGAGGTAGGCAGGATCCAGATAGTAAGGGCTTTGTAATTCAGGTTAAATATTTGAAACTTTGTCTGAACAACAGCAAGAAGTTTTAAACACACCAAAATAGCATAATCTGAGCAACAGTTTTGAGAGATTATTCAGAATGGTGAATGGATGTATGTAAAATATTACTAATTAAACCAACTATACACAGTTTACAGAGTCTTTCAGCGTGTATATGTCACCATTGGAGCTCTATTAACATACCTCCTTTGTAACAAGATAACTAAAATAGGTGAACATATTTTGCTGAATAACGAAGAGAAAAAAAAAAGAATCCCTATACTGTAAATTAAAATATGCATTTTTATTTATAGTAATATCATTAACCATTTGGGGACAAGTGATTATTAACAATGCAATGCAATATGTGAAAAAATAAAGTGATACGCAGGCATTCAGATATATCAAAAAATTATTGCCTAAAAAACAGTGACAATATGGTTATCTAAGAAGAAAGATGTAAATAAGTCTTAAAAGCTGTCATAATCTTATCTGATCAAAATTCATTGTGTCTAAACAGAACACATTGGTCTGGGCTTTCTAACACAGCTAGCAACTTTGTTTCAGGTTGGAGAAACTGATTTACTCTCGTGGTTATCATCAAATTTTTTAAAATTTATTATTACATATTTTCTCAGTTCTTCTTACCTTGGATGCTTTGATATAAAATCAGAAATTTGTAGAATATTCAGGTGATGTGAAAGAAAAGAACATTAGAAGAAATTGGACAGAAAGGAGAGTAAAATAAATAACTTACCACATCTCAATTTTCTAAATAATCTAAAAATTTTCCTTTTCATACACAAGGTTGACATTTAAATATATGATAAAACTGCATAATATTTCTAATTAAAAATGTATCTCCTCCTGAGGATAGGTAAAGATTTTGTAGATTTACATGTGAATGTATCACAACACCTCTTATTTAAATGTGCAATAGTGATTTTCTACTTAAATTTTGAAATTAAACTTCTGAAAAATTTTAAAGGCCAAAGTCACATGTTAACTAGAGTTGAGTTTACTGTCATTAATTACTTAAAAGGAAGAAGCAAATATTCTTTTTATAAGAGCATATTATGTTTAAGTGTATGAAGGTAAACAAAAGAGTAAAGTACACTTAAACTCTCCAAAGGGCAATCACTAAATGCAAAGAAACCACAATAAGGAAAACAGAAATAGCAATCACCAAGTCCTATTTTAATACTTTTCCTATCATATGTGCTGCAAATATTTGGGGGTCTTAAATTTTGTTTGTATTTTGACTTTGTTTATGGAGTTTTTTTCCATAAAGAAATTTCGTGATGCAATTGAATTCTACAGTTGTCCATAGTGTTGCATCTGGATTTTGTGCAATGCTTAGAAGTGCAATTAAATTTCTTATGTTTTCTTCTTTTACTTTTTTTCCAATAAATCTTATTTTATATTAAGATATTTGATTAACTGGAAATTTATTGTGGGGTATAGATTAAGGTAGGGAGTCCCGTTTTTTTGTTTTCCTGTGGGCTATTTCAATTTTTCCACAACACTAATTGAATGATCCACTTTAATCAATACCACTTGAATTACATATAAATTCTCTTATTTATTCAAATAGATTTCTAAATTCTATTTTATTCCATTCATATGACTTTTTATTTTGAATCAGCATTATAGTATTTTATGTACTGTAACTATATAATTTATTTTAACATTTATTAAGAATAGTTCCTTGCTTAAATATTTAGTTGGCAAATGCAGGTAGTAGTTTAAATGAGAGAGTCTACCCAGGTAAATTGAACAAGTTTTACTAAAGACACATAAAGACATCCACTCAGTAGGTTTTACAGTAGAAAAGACAGAATTTCTGGAGTAATCAATGAAGAAATATCTTCTGGGGCTCCAGAACAGACACACAGTTGTAGAATAAGTATGCATTGGGGAGAGGCAAGTCAGAACTTCAGGAAGCTCATCCATCCTTCTCACAGGTACAGACTGACAAGTATAAGGCAATAGCACTAGAATCCTGCCTGGAAGCCCCCTGGAGACCACTACCACAAGGTTGAGGCACTTCTTAACCTTCAACTTACACAGTGCACTAAATGACTCCCACTAGAGTGTAGAAGGCATGGGAGCAGGAAATGTCTGTTTTGTTATTTGCTCTACATCCCCAGCATCAAGAACTGAGCTTGGCATAGAATAGGAATTCTATAAATAGTTGAATGGATGGAAAAAATTCTAGGATAAAGCACACAATATGCTTCAGCCAGAAATAACTATTTATGCATCACTCTCAATGTCTTGAGTTAACACAGTTTAGCTGGCTTTACAACTATAGAAATGAAACAGGAGTCAGTTCTGTCACTGAAAGTTAGCTAATCACCTCTTGGAAAGCTATAAGGTCTATTGAGTATTGCCTGTGCTTCTCTCAATTTTCAGAAATTTCTTGGCTATTTACACACTTATTTTGGAAGAATTTAAAAGTCAGATAATCTGATAAAAATGATAAGACAGTATCTGGAGTATATTCTGTTAAGTTAATATATTATTTTGAGAGAAGTGAGATATTTATATTTATCTGCCCAATCTAATATCAGATTGTATCATTCTATTTTTTTAAAGCCCTGTTTTATGACCCTGTGTGGCTTCATAACTTGTTTTTCACATAGGTCTTACACAATTTTTGTTAAGCTTATTTCTAAGTATTTTACATATTATAAACTAAAAAGAAAAAAAGGAAAAAACTTTTTTTTTCCCCTCTGCTGGCAGAACGCAATCAACATAGAAGACTTCTGTGACCAAAAATGTGGGGATTTCTCCCCACCAAAGCAAGCAATCAATTTTCAGGGGACAACAGCTGGGTGCCCTCCAATTCAATTCTGACACTATCCACCTGGAGATAGCATCAGATCTTACAATTTAAGAACTCAGTCCCCAAGACTGCCACCATTTTAGATGCCAATCACAAATCCAGTCCTCTGGAACTTCTGACCCCCCACCTAGAGATCAGGTTTCCCAAAACCCCCTTTTTGGGTTTGATCACTTTGCTAGAGGGGCCCACAGAACTCAGTGAAATACTCTACTCACATTTACTGGCTTATTATAAAGGATATTGCAAAGGATACAGACAACGGGAGGCATAGGGCAAGGTAAGGGGAAGGGATGTGGAGCTTCCATGCCCTCTCCAAGTGCGCTATCCTCCAGGAACCTCTATGTGTTCAGCTATCCAGCCAGCAGCTCTCAAAATCCAGTCCTTTTTGATTTTTTATGGAAGTTTCATTGAGTAGGTTTGATTGACTAAGTTATTGGCCATTGATGATCAACTTAACCGTTAACTCCTGTA
>NW_007731128.1:150570-169495 GCF_000696425.1 Galeopterus variegatus | reverse complement strand
CACCAAGTCAAGGGTTAAGATCCCCTTACCGGTCATCTTTAAAAAAAAAAAAAAAAGTAAAACTTTAATTTTAAAAGTAAAACTTTAGACTAGGCATTTGTCTACTTGAAAAAGTAGCATTTCATTATCTTACACATAGATAATTTGTTAAACTTTGCATTTGTGTACCTTCACATAAAGACACTGCCGTGTGGTATTGAAAAAATTTCAAGAGTCAGTTCCATCACTGATTTGCTAGATATTTTCTATCAAATCACTTAATTTTTCTGATCTTCAGTTTGCTCCTTTGAAAACTGAGGATCAGAATATTCTTTAATATTATTATTTTTCTTCTTTATCATTATTATTATTTGAAATACATAGTAGTTTTAAGATAGAAGAGCCTACTTTAAGTCTGTACTTATGCCAAGGTAGCTGACCTTTTCTTGACTTACAAGTATAATCTATAGTTACAGATAAATCTACAGTTCATTTTATAAATGAACAAAAAATTAGCCTTGACAAAAATGGCATCTAATAGAACAAAGACTAATATACCTTCAAAATGAATTGTATGCCTCGAAACACTTTTGAATGAGCCAGTGAGTTTATTATAACAGAGAGCCATTTAAAAAGTAGCCTCAACTGTGATTAAAGCCTCAACTTATGAATCATCATAAAAGGTTGTTAAAGGGAAAGAGCTTTGGTGTTAGACAGCCTGGAGAATGAGATAAACAGGTTTGCATTTAACTAGAAAGATCACTCTAGTATTAACAGAGTAGATAGATGTGAGGTCAGGTGAGATTGGAGGTGGGGAGACACTGTGTTGCCAGCAATAGAAAGATGTAAGTGGATTTGAGAGATAACAGGGAAAGAGTAATTAGCAGGTCGTGGTAATTGCTTGGATGTGCAAAGGTGAGAGAGAATATTCCAAGGAAGGCTCTAAAGTTTCTAGCTTAAGCAGATGAGTCAAATTGGAATGCTATTGGAGTATCTGTTGATAAGAATGTGGGGGTGAGGGATGGATCATGTGAGGCCTAATAGGCTATTTAAGGACTTTGGCTTTTACTCAGAGTGATTTTACTCAGAGCCAGTTGAGGTCTTTCAGTAGAAGAGTCACTGGCTACTGTGTTGAGAATGGACTAGGGAGGGGAACAAGGCTGGAAGCAGGAAGACCAGTTAGGAGGCCATGGCAGCACAGCACTGTGGTAGGATGTGGGAGCAGGGCAGCTGAGATGGAAGGAAAAGCAGTGCAGGCGGAGAGAAATGCAGGGCGCTGGGCATGTGTTTAAGGCAACTCCAATAGGATTTCATGGTGGAGTGGACATGTGGTATGAGAAAAAGAGAAGAATTGAGGATGACGCCAAGATTTTTCTCTTGAACTACTGTAAAGATCGGTTTCCTATCAATTCTGACATATACGAGGTGTGGGAAGAGCAGATCTGGTAAACGGGAAGTACCAAGAGTTAATTTTAAGTTTGAGATGCCTACTAAATATCTGAACAGGTGTGTCGAGTAGGCAGCTGAAGGTCCAGTCTGCAGATAGAAATGTGAACATCCTCATTATATAGATGATATGGGGTGACTGTAGATAAGGAGGACCAAAAACTGAGCTTGATGAAGGAGGGGATAAAAGGTGACACCCACAAAGGCGACTGAGAAGGAGCAACCTGGGAGGTAAGAGGAAATCTTCTGGAGAGTGTTGTGTTCTGAAGTCAGGTGAAGAAAGTTTCTAAAAGAAAGGAGTGATCAGCTCTGTCAAATGTAGCTGGTAAGTTGAGCAGGAGGAGGACCTAGTTAGAATTGATCCATGGATTTGACAGTGTGGAGGTCTGATGGAGTTTGGATGTGTTGTCCCCACCAAAACTCATGTGGAAATCTGATCCCCAATGTGGCAGTGTTGGAAACTGATTGAGTCATGGGGGTGGATCCCTTATGAATGGATTCATGCTCTCCCTGGGTGCGGGGATTAATGAGTGAGATCTCGCTCTTTCAGTTCCTGGGAGAGCTGGTTGTATACAGGACCCTGGCACCTTCTTTCTCTCTCTCTCTCTCTCTCTCTTGCATCCTCTTGCCATGTGATCTGCTTGTACCTGCTGTTTTCTGTCGTGAGTAGAAGCAGCCTGAGGTCCATGCCAGATGCAGCTATCCCAGAATCGTAAGCCAAGTAAACCTCTGTTCTTTATAAATTACCCAGTCTCAGGTAATTCTATTATAGCAGCACAACACGGACTAATACACGGTCACACAGCTGACCCTGACAACAGCTATTTAATTAGAATTGATGCAGCAAAAGCCCAACTTAGTGGGTTTCAGGAAGAGTGGGAAGAGAGGAGTTAGAGAGAGCAGGTATAGACTATCCTTTCAAGGAGTTTCTTCAAAGGGAAATTTAAAGTTATGAGGAAGGAGGAGAAAGAGGGGATGGGTTCTGTTAACCAAGTGGAGAGATTGGTGTTAGACAGGAGCATGGGCAACAGACAGGATGTTTCAGGTGCTGCGTGCAAAGGCTGCCAGGGGAACCATGTGGTGGGAATCATGGAAGGCCTGGTCTGGTGGTTTCCATTTTCCATATCAAGTAGAAAGCAGCAGCTCCAGTTGAGAACAAAGATGCAGGAGGAAGTGTATATTCTGAGGAAAGAAAGGAGAGTATGAACTCGTTGTTTAGGAGAAACAGTGGATGGACAAAGGAGGTACAATGTGATCACCTGGTAGCATTAAATGCCCATTTGAGGTTCATGTTCACAAATTCAAAGTTAGATTAGCCAGTGTGGTTCTGTGTTTTCCTCCAGCCTAGGTCTGCTGGAGGACACAGCTGCAGAGTATTTGGAGAGCTGAATTTAACATAGGTTGTGGTTTTGCGAAATGTGTATGTTGAAGTGATGGAAGAGCAAGGAAATATGAATGCAGGAGAGTGTGATATTTGACCATAGAGTTTAAGGTGGAGAAGGAAGAGAAGGGGAGCAAGGGGACAAATAATAGTGAAAAATCAATCAGATCATTGGGTTGGAGATTCCAGTGGGGTCAAAGAATTTCTCGGGCCAAGGTACTAAAGAAGAGGGCTGGAGTGATACGTGGACGCAGAGTGTGATGCGCATGAAACCAGGAATGATCATAATTGTAATCACGAGATCTTAAGATCACGAGAGTGAGCAGCTAAATTAGCCTCTCCCCACACAAAATAGCCATAGATTCTGTGATTAAGTCAGTACAACAATTTCCTGGAAGAAATGTTTGATATAAAGAAACATATCTACTTCTACACTGATCTCCATTCATAATATTTGAATCAATCCTTCCATTTGTTTAACAAATTATGATATAGATAAACTTTACCTGAGTTCACTCCTTCTATACGTTGTCCCACTCTTCTATGAGGTGCCAAGACCCCTTATGTTGTTCCCTGGGTGCCCAAGACCCCTTGGGAGAGTTATTCCCTTCAAGTTTGCTCCCCCAAGGGGTGCTCTCTGCTCCTGACCACTGTGCGTCTCATTCTCATGTGAAAGGTTTGAATGACCTGAGAGCCCACCTGCTAAGGTATTTCAGTCTTTTGGGTACCCTTAAGAGTTGCTTATGTGATCTTTTTTCCTCAGGTCACTGTTTTTTTAAAATAAAGGTGGCAAGAAGTGGTGGAATTCTGGATCTATATTAAAGGTAGAACCAATATATTTTTTTGATGGATTGGATGTAGGATATGAGAAAATGAAAGGGACCAAAGATGTGATTTAAGAATTTTTAGCCCTTTTGACCTCAGTTTTGGACATTTTAATTTAAGACACTATTAGGTATCCAGCGAGTTATGTTGAGTAGATAATTGAGACAATGATTTCTCAGCAGGGTGGGGCAGGGTGGGAGGAGGCCATGTGATAATTTTATGTTTATCTAAAATACTAGTTTTAAAAGACTGAGGAACAGTGCCTTAACCTTCAATGAGTGACTTATGAGTTCTTATCTCTTCGGTGAAAATACCCTGGATAGGTATGTTGTGAACTCTTGGGAGAAAAGAAGCTGAGAATCACCAGTAATCACAGAGGCTGCCTCTTAATAGGAAGTTGTGTCCAGAAAGCTCTTTGTATAGGAAGAATTGTACAGGTTAGCACCTTCTCCAGGGTACCTGTTAAGCAAGTCAACTACCCTTGGTAACTCATTATCTTCAGTTTTGTTAGTAGTTTCAAATCATCACCTCCTGCAGGAGAAAACTGATGGGAGGGGAAAATATAAAAAGAGTAAAGTGGAAAAGGGCGTCCTTTCAAATGGGAGAAATAACAAAAACAAAAGCCTCAAAGTGCTTAGCGGCATAGGATGCTTTTCTGCAAAGAAGAAACACTAGAGGGGAACTAAAATTAGAATGAAGAGGGTGGCATGGATCTCTCATGCTGATCAGGGATTAGCAAAAAAGCAAACGAAGGCCTCCTTTAATTAGTTCACACGAACCAGAAGTAGACCTGAAGCTGAGACATCGTTACTACAGCAGCCACTGGACACTCGGCTGAGGGAGGCTTTGGCCTCCAGCCAACAAGAAGGCCAAAGACAGGCTGCTGAGATGATCTTTAAACTCCAAGCTAAGATTCAGGGCGAGCTGATAATGAGAAAGTTAAGGGCTAGTGAGAATACATAATTACATCTTTGGGACTTACTTCCTTTAAAATATGCACTAAACAAATTGGCTGAATCATTGGTCATTAAATTCAGTATTTTAAATCGACCAGGACTTTAGATACCCACAAGGAAAGCACTTTTAGATTAAATGTCATGTATGCATGTAATGGTAAAATATATTCTCAGTCCTTGATAAATCATAAAGTGCCCCTCCTGTACTTTCCTTTTTCCAGTTTTCCCTCTGGTGCCTTTGTGACACATTGCACAGCATGCAGAAGGCAAGATATAGGTTACTAGATGCTTAACTAAGAAAGGAAAAGTTGCCTGCTTTTCAGTACTTAAAAATATGAAAATATATTATATAGTTAGTATATTAGTCCGTTTTCGTTGCTTGTAACAAAATACCTGCAACTGGGTGACTTATAAAGAAAATGAAATTTATTCCTTATAGTTTCTGAGGCTGGGAGGTCCGAAGTCCATCTGGTGGTGGTGACAGTGACCCAGGGGTCTCACAGTGCAAGATAGTGGAAGCAGAGAGAGCAGAGAGAGAGACAGACTCTCCTCTTCTTTTAAAGCCCTCAGAACCATGCCCCTGACCACCATTTTTAAGCCATTCACTACACGGTCCTACAATTTAATCACCCCTTCAAGGCTCCACCTTACAGGTATCATAATAGGATTTCCCACCCTGTTAACAGTCACAGTGGGAGCTAAGTTTCTAATACATAAAACTTGAGGGATGCAATTCAAGCCTCAGGGAGTTTTCGGAGGAAATAATTCAATCCACTACAATTAGATAATGGGGTAATGTGGGTAACATGGGTTAGTTAATGTATACAGTCGTGGGAACTTGTTATTCCTAGTGAAATTAGTTGGTATGACTATTGGCTTATCTGGGCAATATCAAATAAATGTACTTAGTGTGTGCCATTATGAGAAAGTCCAGGGTGCTGTGAGACTATCTCAGAAGGTGATTGTTCTCATCCCAGAAAAGAATGGGGCTCTGAAGAGACAGCAATTGGCTGGGCCACGGTAGGGAGGGAAGACTAATCTTCAAAGAAGGAATAGCTTATTTAAAAAAAAAAATTCCTATGGTAGAAACTAACCTGAATCTTGAGGTCAGAGAGAAAGGAAAGAAATGATGGTGGGAGTCAAGAATAAAAGGAGTTCACAGGCCAATCATGCAGGGCCTTGTAAGCTACCTTCAGGATTTGGGTCCTTATCCCAAGAGCAATGAGAAGTCATTGACAGGTGTTTTATGTGGGGAAGAAGAGATTATCCCATTTGCATTTTACTGTCTGATGGCTCCTATTTTCTCTGGGAACTAGACACAGTTATCCTTGGAGAGTAAACAAAGAGGGCAAAAATCAGTCACTTGAGGAGAATGGAGGAAGTCTGAGTTAGCTTTTTGTTCAAACTCCTAAGGAATGGCTAGTAAGTGGGACCTGAGGGCCACACAGGAGAAGTAGTCATAGGGTGTGGGTTCCCCTCCCAGTGTACCTGTGGCCTGTGGTGATGTATTTAGGTCAAGACCATCCTGGCAGGGCCTGTAATTCTTTTTGGCTGGCTCACCTCAACGCACCTCTCATTGGTAAAATGGCCCCTCTGAGTCTCTGCCAGGTCTGCCATCTGCTCACCCCAGCCTCTGCTGCAGAGTCACCTCTCCCCTTACCAAGCTGGTCCCATGGCAGCCCAGTTGGTTTTCAGACCAGCTGCTTTCTGAAGCCCCATTCTGGAGGCTGCAGGAACCTCTGGGTCTCATTCATAATTAAGAAAATAAGCAAGCTTGGAAAAATTTATCCTCAAGATCTTGCTAGTCCTTTCCATGGGGAACTCCCATGTTTAATAGGATGTGGCCATGTCCAAAATCTAGATGGGATTTGTAAGCAAGGTCCCTCTTTCCTTAGGTTCTCCCAATACCTGTTTATTATGCTACAGCCACTCAAGGCTAAACCCAGAAAGAAAAGTTCAGGACACACATGTAGAAAGAACTATTTCCCTATCCTCTCTATCTCATTCAGCCTTTTTCTTTTTAAAATTCCTCAGAAGCTGGTATACCGCTCCTTTTCTGGGTGGGTTTCCCATTTGTCTGTACAGTAGTTGTGCAGATCTAATTCCAATTGTTCTAAAGAAAGGCGTCTGACTTTTAAGTCTTTGATTTCTAACCCACCTTCTTCTACCTGAGGGCATTAAGTCTCCAGTCTAGCCTCAGGGAGGAGGTTTCCAATGGAACACAATTTAAGGATAGAAATATATCAGTTTCTTCTTTGAAAAATACTATCCTTATAACATTAAGCCAGTGTCACTATGAAAAATACATGAGCACAACATATGATTAATTAATGTAGCTTCATAAATGCTTGATAAATGTGGCCATGATCATTATTTTTATTGGTGTTATTACTATAGGCCTAAGCAGAAAGCAGATCCTAGACTCTAAGAATTCAATACAAGAGCAGGGCAGCCAGGAGCTCTGAATCTACCCAGACACTAGAATCTTAAATCCACAAGATTGCATGGAACAAGCAGGTCAACGTGCTGTTGAGCAGGGCTGGAAGTTCTGTTTCCTCTGTGCCCTGGTTTTATGTGTCCTGGGGTGGGAGAGCAGTAAAAGCTGGAAGGAGTGTCACCTGGAAAGCCAGAGTTCTACAGGTGCTAATCCATCCAAAATCACGGCAGAGGCAAGGGAGCAACTGTCCCAGACAGGTTTGTTTGGAAAATCTGTTTTCTTTTTCATTTAACTTTTTATTAACTCAATTTTCTCTTGCTTTCAACCTTCTGTTAATGAATGTGAAAATATAACTGCTTTGTTAGAATTTTCTTTGAGATTCAAATTCACTGCTGCATATGTCTTCTCTCTAATTATCTTGTCTACTTTAGTTTGTTTGATAGTTTTTCTGTCCTGATTTTCTCCACCAGACTATTTATATCTCTTATTTTTAATAGTCTCTGCCAGACTATGATAAAATCTCCCTGCTTATCAGTTATATTTGTGGGATATATGTGTGAATATGATAGCTAGAAGTAAAACTGTGGGAGAAAAGCTGACAGTAAATTTTTTTTTCTTTTTTTTTTTTTTTTACAAAGGGTGGTGGGAAGTTTTTTGGTATTTCCAGGTCTGTGCTATGGAGAATTCTCCTCCTTGACCTCACTTGAAAATAGTTTCCAAACTGCTAGACCTTTTTCTCTATTCACATCTTCTGTCTCTACAGTCTCCTTTGGGGAGAACATTTTCCCCTTTTGTTCTCTGCACCTGTCTATGTTGGGCTGGTGCCTGTATGTTTACCTGGGACTTGGCCTTTTAAACACAGGCTTCACTTTATGCCTCATGCCATAGTGAGCCAGCTTACCACAGGACTTGTTTTCGGTGTTCTCCCAAGTAACTTCCTATCTACTTGATAGACCGGTTGTTCTCTGCCTATCCAGCTCCATACTCTACTGACCTCAACTCTTCTACTTGACTCTTGGCATCTGTGGTAGGCAAAATTCTAAGAAGGCCTGGTGATTCCTGCTGTCTGTATTCATGCCTTCATGTGATGTTCTCCTTTTGAGCGTGTGTGGGGCCTGTAACTTGCTCCTTGCCAATGGCAAAGGTGATGAGGTATAACTCCCACTGTTATGATATATTTTATGGCAAAGGTGAAAGGATTTTGCAGATGTAATTAAGCTCTCTAATTACTAAATTTAAGTTAATCAAAAGAGACATTATCCTTGGTGGGCCTGAACTAATCAGGTGATACCTTGAAGATGGATCTAGAGCTTAGCAACTTGAAGCAACAGACTTTCTCTCTCTGTTGCTGGCTTAAGTAAATCACATGAGTTCTACAGCTGCAGGGAAGTGAATTCTGCCAACAGCACATGAACTGAAAGAGGACTCTGAGCCTCAGATGAGACTGCAGGCACAGCCAACACCTGGATTGCAGTCTGGTGAGACCCTGAGCAGAGGACCCAATTAAGCTGTGCCCAGACTTTTGACTCATGGAAACTGTAAGATAATGAATGTATGTTGTTGTAAGCCACCAAGTTTACTGTATTTTGTTATGCAGAGATAGAAAACTAAAACAGTGTCCCATGCTCCCTTGATTTGGGAGAGAGGGAGACTCTCTCATCTGCCCTGGCCTCAAGGTACCTCTCCAATCAGCACCAGTCCCTCGCTCTTATTGAGATTACACAACCGAGAGTGAAAAGTTTGAAAATTGTCTCCTTTACCCCACATCCCGAAGCCCAACTCAGTTAATCACATATGTATTTTATATTATACCTTTTTNTACCCCACATCCCGAAGCCCAACTCAGTTAATCACATATGTATTTTATATTATACCTTTTTTCCCCCAAAATCCTAGTTTTTATTTTAACAGGTACTAAATCATAAAGCTAAAAGCTCTGTTTTAAAAAATCTTAAGATATAAGACGGAGGGTAGGGAACTATATTAGTGCTCATCCAGATCTGAAATCCCTAAATTATTGATGCCTCCTACTTAGGCTTCCCACCTCCAGAAACTGACTATTTCTCAAAGCTAGCAGAGTTTTTTTTGCTTGTTTGCTTGCTTGTTTTTCTCCAAGCATGCATCTGATTGTGCCATTTCACTGTTTAAGAACTTCTTATGTCTTGTCACTACTCATATGAGAATGTCCAAATGTTTTAGATGCCCAGCACAGTCTTTGTCTGTGTAGAAAATTAGTCCTGGTCTAATTTTCTATTTACCTCTAACCAAATATACCATGTATTCCTAAGTACATCGTTCTCGGAGTTCATGGCTCCTTGCTTTATGGAGTACTCTTCTCTCAGCTTGGAATGCCTTCCTACCTAATACACCTGATAAACTTGGATTTTTGTATGAAATTTAGCTAAGGGTAACTGTCTTAGTTTGTTTGGGCTTCTATAACACAGTACCATAAACTGGGTAGCTTCTAAACAACAGAAATCTGTTTCTCACAGTTCTGGAGGCTTGGAAGTCCACACCAAGGCATTGGCAGATTTGGTGTCTAGTGAGGGTCTGCTTTCTTGTTCATGGACAGAGCATTCTCTCTGTGTTCTCACATAGTGGAAGGGGCAAATGAGCTCCCTCAAGCCTCTTTTATAAGGGCAGTAATACCATTCTAAGGGATCACCCTCATGACGTAACCACCTCTCAAAGGCCTTACCTTCTAATACCATCAGCTTGGGAGTTAGGATTTCACTGTGTGAATTCTGGGGGGACACAAGCATTCTTCCCCAGCCCCCCCCAAATTATGTCCTTTTCGTGTGTAAAATACATTTGTTTCATCCCAATAGTGCCAAATATCTTAACTTGTCCCAGCAACAACTCAAAAGTCTAAATTCCAAAGTCTCATCTAAATATCATCTAAATCAGGTATAAGTGAAAACTCTAGGTAAGATTTCTCATTAGGCAAATTCCCCTCCAGCTGTGAGCCTGTGATATCAAATCAAACAAGTTCTGTGCTTCCAAAAGATACTGGTGAGGCAAGCATAGGACAGATATTGTCATTCCAAAAGGGAGGAGTGACAGGTTCTGAGGAAGTCCAAGCCTTAAGGCTTTAGAGTAATCTTCTTTGGCTCAATGTTTTGCCTTCCAGGGCCACTGGGGTGAGGGTCCTGCTTTCCAGAAACACTGGAGCAGCAGCCCTACCTCCCATGGCTGTAGGCAGCTCCACCCCATGGCAGCTTTGTGCCTGGGTTATGTGTCCCTGGCTACCTCAGAGTCACACAGGTGACTCTACTGGTCTAGGTTCATGGGGGTGGCCCTGCTCCCATGACTCTGCTGGGTATCACCCTAACAAAGCCCTCTGCAGTTGCCCCACACTCACTGAGGCTTATGCGTGTGATGGGAGGGGCAGTCCCAATGATTTCTGAATTGCCTTTTGTGTTATTCTTTCATTATCTGGGACACTTGGTCCTGGCTTTTGTTTAGATAGCTGACTAATCTCCTTGTCAGATAGTTGTTTGGCCACATCTTTGTGTTCTCTTGAACATTCTTACTCATTATTTGCAGTATAAATAGGCTGAGAATTTTCCGAATTAAGTTCTGATTCTCTTTTTATTAACAGTTCTGCCTTTAGGTTATTTCTCTCTTCTTGCATTTTACTATACTCACTCAAGAGAAGCCAAGCTGTACTTTCAACACCTTAGGACATTTCTCAGATATCCAATTTTGTACTCACAAGTTCCAACTTGGAAAAACCACTAGAAAATGAACATAATTCAGCTAAGTCCTTTGCCACTTTACAACAAGGATGGTCTTTCCTCTAGTTTCTAATAACATGTTTCTTATATCCGTCTGAGATGTCATCAGAATGGCCTTTACTACCCGTATTTTTACTAATATTCTGTTCAAAACCATGTAGGTATTCTCTAAGAAGACTGAGATTTTTTTTATAGCTCTTCTTCTCTCCTTCTGAGCCCTCTCAGCATTGCCCCTAATAGTCCAATCACAGCAATGTGGGCTCTTTCTAGCATGTACCTAAAAACTCTTCCAGCCTCTATGACCCAGTTCCAAACTTCCACATTTTTACATATTTGCTACAGCAGCACCTGACTTCTTCATACCAATTTCCTGTCTGTTCTGGCTGCCAGAACAAAATATCATAAACAACAGAAGTTTATTTCTCACAGTTCTGGAGGCTAGGAAGTACACACCAAGGTGTGACAGATTCAGTGTCTAGTGAGGGCATCGAGGGAGCATTCTCTCCATGTCTTCACATCATAGTAGGAGCAAACAAACTCCCTCAAGCCTCTTTTATAAGGGCATGAATCCCATTTGTGAGGGCTATACCTTCATGAACTCCCAAAGGCCTCACTTTCTAACACTGTCACCTTCCACCTTCCGCATTAGGATTTTTACATATGAATTTGGGGGCAACACAAACATTAAGTCCATAGTAAGCTCCTTTATGAAGCCTTCTCTGACTCCTTGCATCCAAGTGCCCTCTAGCACTCTTCATGTACCTCTACTAGTGCATATTTTACACAAAAATGTTTATTTACATTTCTGTGAGCTCCTTAAATGCAGGGACCATGTCTCAAACAATATGTGTTTCCAGCATTCAGCATGGTGACTGACTTATAATAGATGCCCAATAAATGGTAAATAATTGAATGACAGGATGACTATTTGCTTTGTTGGAATTCTGCCACGTACTATGTGCCTATTTCTATCTGTATAGTGAGGCAAGATCAGCTTTTTTCTTAACTACACTGCTTTCTTCTGAGCCATGTAGCCCACATTTCACTGGTTATTTCATAAAATGCCTCAGAGAGATATGTCATTTTTAATGTACATTTTTGTTACATAATTGATCCTATTTTACAGATAAAAAGATTTCTGTTATTTACATTAGGGGGATATTTAGTTTTTTTAGACAATTATAAAGTAGTTGGCCCAGCATTTCCAAAATTATTAATATCACTCTAGAAAGCAATGTATCTGATAATATGTACTCATTTCTAATTTTCTTTCCCCTTTTTATTTTAGGGAACCAATATCTAAAGCTTAATTTAAAAGAATAGCAGTTAAAAACTTTAGTGAATCCTGTTGTTTCACAACGTCAAAACAATACAAGTATAGCTTTTTAATTTCTTTCCCAGAACTGAATTTTTCTTCATCACTGCTTTTCTGGTTTCTGCATTAGCCATTTGTGAGGTTGGGAATAGGACCTGGAGCCTTGAAGAAAATAAAAACTTTCAACACATTAGTGATGATCACAATCCAAAGTGTAAAATAAATACCCCAGACAGAGACTCCTAACCTCTTACATATAGTTCACAGGATCCAGAGTGAACTCTCACTTATATGTGTAGATAGATGAGTTTTCCATAGCATAGTTCTCCATACTTAGAAAAACTAATGGAGTGTATTAAAAAGGCAGATATGCCTCTTAAAATCATCATTTATTCCAGAGTCAAAGATGTAATTTTTGTATTATTCACTGTTTTGGATCTGAATCAGGTCTGTTGTATGTCTGTGTTCTCTCTATTAGCACAAATGTCTACTTTCTTTTTTACTAACTTAGATAATCAAGAATTGACTATGTAAAGCTAATAATAGATTTCATATTTCCTTCTGGAAACCATAAGCACCCGTGAAAGGAAGCATTATTAACTAAACAAATCTCTCAGTTCCTAGTGATTAGCATTTTGACAAGCTGTTGTCTTAGATGAAGGATTTAGATCATATATTACATAACTTCAAAGTACTTTTTATATTTCTTCCTGATCTGAGTATTAAGTAATTGGTACTTGTCTTAGTTTGTTTTATGCCACTATAATAGAATACCTGAGACTGGGTAACTTACAAAGAATGGAGATTTATTTCTTACTGGAGGCTGGGAATTTCCATGTTGAGGGGCCTGGATCTGGTGAGGGCTTTCTTGCTGCATCATCCCATGGCAGAAGGCGGAAGGGCAAGAGAGGGAGAGAGAGAGCAAGGTATAGAACTTGCCGCCTCAAGCCCTTTTATAATCAGCATTAATCCACTCATAAGGGCAGAGCCCTCATAATCTAAACATCTCCCATTAGTTCCAATCTCCCAACACTGTTGCGTTGGGGATTTTTTTCTTTTTCTTTTTTTTTCCTTTTTGTCTTTTTTTGTGTCCGGCAACGGATTGCAACCCTCAGTGTCGCGCCCGTACCGGACCGGGACCGGCAATGGGATCGCAAACCTCGGTGCTGCGCCCACACCTCGCTCAGCCAGTGAGCGGGAACCGGTCTGTATGTGGGATCCGAACCCTCAGCAGGAGCGCCACCGCGCTCCCAAGTGGCGCACTGTAGCAGTGGGCCACTGGGCCGGCCCAGGGGATTTTTTTCTAACACATGCTTTTTGGGAGACACACTCAAACCATAGCAGTATTCATTTTCATTTGAATTTGAAGGAAACCTTCAGCACTATTTTAGTTTTCTTAGCACATTTTCTAGTCCATTGATGTATTCTAGGCTGTGAATTTGCAGCTGGGTTTTGTTTCCATTAGTTGTAATCCTCTGGAACAGGGTAACATTACAATAAATAATATGTCAAGTTCTCTAAGCGAAGTAGTTTGCTATTTACTAACAATATATTTGCTCCCTGAAGTTGCCATATAGAAAACTAAAACTAGAATATCACATTCAAAATGAACCTGAATAATTTCCCCATATCTTAAATTTAATATATTCCCTTTCAGGCAATTATTACCTAGCAACCTCAAGCATATGAGCTGTCGTGATTGGGACCTTAATTACCGCTTGGTTGTAAATAAAATATAAAACTGTTTTTAAACACTAAATGAAAATTAGTTTTATTATCAAAATTATCAAATTTGCTAGAAATGCCAGATAAAGTAAGTTCATTCGTTCATTTAGTACTCTTTTAGTACTTATAAAATGTCAACATCCAGGCAAGATACTTGGGATATAATAATGGGAAGACATTCTCCCTTCCCCCAAAAACTTTGTGGTAAACAAATTAAGATTAGTAAACAAATAATTAAAATCTAATGTTTTTATGTTATGTATAGTATAAACCTACAGATAGGAGCACTTGAATCTGCCTATGTAAGTCAGAGATGGTTTCCCAGAGCAAGTAATGTTTGTTCTGTGACTTGAAGAATTAATCAGACAGATATTGAAGGAATATGGTGAGGAAGGAAAGGAGGCAAGAAAGAAAGAGCAGAGACTTTGGAACCTGAGAAATTTGGACTCAAGTCCTTGTTTTGCCACTTTCTATGACCTTTAGGTAAATGAGAACTTTTCAGAGATTCTTTTCATTTCTTTTAAGATAGATGGCAGTACCTAGCATAGAGTTTTGTGCATGGTAGACACTGAATAAGTACTTGTCCCTTCTCACCCTCTTTGAGCCTCATGACAACCATGTATAAGCAGGACAGATTGTATTATCAACATTTTAAAGATTAATAAAGTAGGCTCACCATGGTTAGGGAACTTGCATAAGGTCACACAATTAGTAAGTTAGTGGCAGAGCATGGACTAAAATGTTCTCGACTGTGCTGCAACAAGGATTCCAGGCTTTTTCCATTCATTTAATTACTTATTCAGTCAATAAATATTTCTTGAGCATCTACTATGTGGCAGACACATTACTGTTCACAGTTGGTGCAGTGAAGGACAAATACACAAGGTCTCTGCTCTACTCGGGCTGTAAGTTCATCAGAGAAGGCAGACTTGATACCAGTCATTTCAGTAAGTCCTAGTGAGTAATGTGCAAGGGCACATCAGGGTGCTCTGGGGGAGTGTGTGACAGGAAGACACATTGAAGGGGTCTCATTGAGGGGGTCTGGGAAGTCCTGTGCGGAGAAGTAGTATTTTTGCCAAGACCTCAAGAATGAGCAGGAGTTATGTGCACGAAGAGGAAGAGGAAGGAAGATTGTTCCAAACAGTGGGAGGTTTGGCAAAGATGTAAATGAGAACATGAATTGTTCGAGGAACTGAAACTGGCCCAGGATATTGGGATCAGAGAGCATGAGTAAAAGAACGGCAGGTGACTCTACAGAGAATGGCAGAGACTGGATTACAGAGGGCTTCATAAGCCATGTTAATGAGTCTGGATTTTATCCTAAGGGCAGAGGGTGGGGCATTTTCCGCACTGCATAAAAAGCCTGAGCATGGGGCCAATCAGGTCTGAAATCTCGTTCATTCTCTGCTTATCCCAGAGTGGGGGCCAGGTGGGGGGTTATCTTTTTTAAAAAATTCCTCACAAAGGCTTATATAGGCTTGCAATGGCCCCGGTGGGAAATCATCTAAGGTTTTAAGCAGTAGAATGATATCCAATTTGCATTTTTTCTTGTTCATCCTAGCTGTGCTGTAGCTTTGCTTAGAGGGGACAAGACAGGATAAGTGGGACCAGGTGGCACAGGTGAGTCAAAGGCAGGTTAGATCTGGCTGTAGCTCTGGGGAAGGAAATAGGTGAGATGTTTGAGATGTAGAATTTGCAGCATTTATGATGGACTGTGGAAGCCAGAGGGGAAGCAGGTGGGAGGGGGCAGGAATGCGCCTCACTCTCCTGGCTTGACCGGGAAACCACAGGAGCCTTAGGTAAAATGTCTAAGACTTTAATGTTGAGAAAAAGCTACTGTACTTATTCCATGGTGGGAAGGTGTCAAAATCAGCTGGAATAGAGGACACAATAAAAACATTTAAAAATTCTTTGGGGCCAGCAAGCATGACATTGCACTTAAAGTGATGGTTCTTTTTCTTTTTGTTTTTCTTTTTTTCCTAGCTGGAAAGCTGTATCCCTTTGGTATTTTCATTTTACTTCTCAGGCCTCTGTATATTTCCATTTGGCTAAATTTGTTTGACGGGGACATTAGTTGTTACCTGACTTCAGTTTTAATTTAAAGGGCAGGGGGACTGTAATTATGAAGAAGAGTGGGCATGTGGGCACCTGATTCATTTCCCTGAGTGGCACTATGACTCACCCTCATTAAAGTACTTTTGCTTTGAGATGCCTAATGCCTTATCGGTTTCGAATTTTCTCTGCCCTGTACATGAACAATAAGATAAGTTTCTCTTGTGGGTCATTCACCACTCTTCATCTCTGCTATGAGTCAGATGTTTTGCATTTCAAAACATTATTCTGCCTACAATTTCCCTCTTTATAAATTATGCAGAAAACTTCTACCCACAACAGATTCTCATTTACTGACTTTTTAGATTTGTATCTATAAAACATGTTCTAGTTGTTTTGCTATAATTTAGTGAGCAGTTTTATGGCCAACAATAATTAGAATGAGGTACTGTTTTATTTGTTTTATCATCATTGTCTAAACATCAAGGTGCCTATTAGATAAAAGCACAATCATCTGTAAGTAAATTCAAATAGTGATGACTAAGTCATGTGAAAAGCCTTCCCTTGGTCCTCTGTCTGCCTCTAGTTGCAGTTGGTCTCCTTCCTTTCATATTTGGCATCCGAGAAAGAGTTGTCTACATTTCCTGGACTCACTTTCCCATCTCTCAGTCATTCCCCCAAAATTACTTTGCCATTGCACTGAAATATCCTCAGATAGGTCACCAGAACTGTCTCTTTCTAAATGCAATGGAAAAGTCTTATCTTACTTAACCAATCTGAGACACTTAACTCTTGACACACTCTCTGCACATGGCTCTGTGACACCACTCTCTCCTGGTCTTCCTTTTACCTCTCTAGTCTTCCTCTCGATTTCTCCTTGTGAGTACCTCTACCTCTGCCCACTTCTTAAAGGGTTACTGTTTTTCAGGGTTCTAGAGGGAGTTCTCTTCCCTTCCCTTTCTGCATACTGCCCCTGGATGGTCTTAGCCTCTTATATGGCTTTATTGCTCAGTCGCATGCTGATCTTCCTCAAAGTTTTGTCTCCAGCCCAAGCTGGAATTCCAAATCCCTAAATTCATCTTTCCCCTTGACCCCTCTACTTAGATGCCTCATGGGCACTTCAAAGTCAACATGCACTTGTCAGTTTTCTAGGGATGCCACAAAAACATACCATAGATTTTGGGTGGATGGCTTGATACAGCAGAAATCTATTCTTTCACAGTTCTAGATGCTAGAAGTCTGTAAACAAGGAGTCATCAGGACCAGGCTCCCTCTGAATGCTCTAGGGAGAATCCTTTTTCACCTCTTCCAGCTTCCACGTGTCCCTTGGCTTACAACAGCTTAATTCCAATCCCCACCTTCATCTTCTCTAGGCCTTCTTCTCTGGTCTCTGTTTCTTTACCTCTCCTTATAAAGACACCAGTTATTGGATTTGGGGCCCACCCTAATTGCCTGTTTATTTGTTTTATTTTTATTTGTATATTCATAAGCTTCATGATTACAGAGATTATGGCTTTCTAGTGGAATCTCTAGCACCTAGTACGGTATCAGTAAATGAATTGTTGCCTAATAAATATTTATTGCAGAGAAGGAAGGAAGGCAAGCAATTGGTCAACAAGAATTGATATGAAAATTGATAAGCAAGACAAAGTAAGTTTAGACATTCTAAAAATGTGGCTAAATATAATTTTTTCTAGTCAATATACTAATAAAATACATTAGGAATCAGTGAAACCTTATTTTAAGCTAATCCAAAACATTCTTCTGTATTCCAGCACAAACCATGATCCCCATAGATGTGAAATACGCTTATATTTCCCACTGCCTATTTCATAACTGGGTCTTTCTACCATTCTTTATTTATGAAAAGTTCCTGCCTTTGTTGATACTACAGGATATGATACAGTTTCCTAAATATTTCTAGAACATATCTCCAAAACAGACAAGATTAAGTAATTACTAGCATTCTAAATATAAAAAAAGAAAAGAAAAATGAAAAGGAAAAAACTATTTATACCCTAACAGAATGTTTCTTCTAACATATCTCCAAAACAGACAAGATTAAGTAATTACTAGCATTCTAATTACAAAAAAAGAAAAGAAAAATGAAAAGGAAAAAACTATTTATACCCTAACAGAATGTTTCTTCTAGATGTCATCCTGAAAGAATGGAAGAAAGCACCATTTGTAATTTATATCTACTTATTTTTGTAAAACATTTAGGCCTCTATACATGTATACAGCTGGTGAAAGCTCTGATTGAATATTTAGGCAACCAAGAAGTTCGAAGGGATCAGACATGCAAGGTTGCATCTACTTTGCATATATTAATAAATTCTCCTGTGAGAGGATCTGTGATAGACCCCTGTGCTTGTAATGATTGAAAATGCCCTTGGTTCAAATAAATCAGATGAGGTCATGTAGGTACTGATGAGAAGAAAACTAGAAGTGCCTCATTTTCCCACAGCATTCATTATGTAGACAAACAAGGATTACTCCAGGGAGTTAATCATAGTCTTTACAAGAAGGCAAGTCCTGAAAAGAAATTCTAAGTCTTGCTTGATATTTTGCTCTACTTTTCCTTAACGTTATTTGATGGTATTAAATTCACACAACTTTCAGAACACATAATTACAATATCCACAAATTAAACAGAAAAAATCAACCAAATTAGATACGGTTAGGAAAACATCTTGGCATGACCCAATGAGTTTGCCCAGATTTATTGTCATTAAATTATCCTAAGTAGACACTAACATTCACAGCTTAGTATTAATTATTCTTCATCTATTTTTAGTTCATTTTGACAAATAGTGGAAGATTCTAACTTTACTGTATTGTGTGGGGCCTCTAGGTACTTACCTAACCACCTCTGAAGCTTTATGTAGCAATTTTCTTCACTCAGCAAGATTCATTTGTGAATTCCCAGTAATTTTAGAGTAGTTAAAATGGTTTCCTTCCTTCAACAATAAAAGTTGTCATTGTCGATTAGATTTTTGTAGGTAAATAATCTCTATTAAGAAATGTTCTGGGCCGGCCCGGTGGCGCACTGCTACAGTGCGCCGCTTGGGA
>NW_007731128.1:146093-150093 GCF_000696425.1 Galeopterus variegatus | reverse complement strand
TCCACAAATTAAACAGAAAAAATCAACCAAATTAGATACGGTTAGGAAAACATCTTGGCATAACCCAATGAGTTTGCCCAGATTTATTGTCATTAAATTATCCTAAGTAGACACTAACATTCACAGCTTAGTATTTATTATTCTTCATCTATTTTTAGTTCATTTTGACAAATAGTGGAAGATTCTAGCTTTACTGTATTGTGTGGGGCCTCTAGGTACTTACCTAACCACCTCTGAAGCTTTATGTAGCAACTTTCTTCACTCAGCAAGATTTATTTGTGAATTCCCAGTAATTTTAGAGTAGTTAAAATCGTTTCCTTCCTTCAACAATAAAAGTTGTCATCGTCGATTAGATTTTTGTAGGTAAATAATCTCTATTAAGAAATGTTCTGCTTGTTTTGAATATGTGAACTAATTTAATCCTTGCAACAACCCTAGGTAGGTACGATTGTCATCTCTGATTTGCAGATGAGGAACCACAGCACAGGGCATTTAACCGACTTGCGCACGTTCATATGGCTGAAGAAAGTGGAGCTGGAATTTGATTCCATACATTCTGACTCAGAGCTGTGTTCTTAACCACCACATTATCCTGCCTCTCAATAATCTTATTATATCATATTCAAAATACACTTCAGAGGGTACACACTGCTTTTGTTTATAATTGTTATTAATTTACACCCACTTGATTCCTTACTTGAGGATTCTTAGAGTGTAAGATGATCTAGAGAAGCAAACCTTTCCTTCTTCTGTTTCCCCCAAATGCTGGCAGTGTCTGAGTATATTTATGAAGTAGCTGCTACATTTACAGAACTACTTTTTCCTTTATTCAATCAGTGTTTAGGAAGTACTTCTTATTCTTAAGCCACTGTCAGGTACCAGAGATACAGACATGAAAGTCTCAGNCACTTGATTCCTTACTTGAGGATTCTTAGAGTGTAAGATGATCTAGAGAAGCAAACCTTTCCTTCTTCTGTTTCCCCCAAATGCTGGCAGTGTCTGAGTATATTTATGAAGTAGCTGCTACATTTACAGAACTACTTTTTCCTTTATTCAATCAGTGTTTAGGAAGTACTTCTTATTCTTAAGCCACTGTCAGGTACCAGAGATACAGACATGAAAGTCTCAGCCTTTACCTAAAAGGAACTCAAAGTCTAAGAAGTTTTGCTTAAAAGAGAGACAAAATAGTGTCCCCAGCATGAGAGAAATGTCTAGTAGTTTAAAGAAGGGGGTGAGATAAGGTGCCGGCCCTCTGATGAAATGCCATTGCTTCTACCCCTTTCTCTTTATCACATGTGCCATCCTGATGATTCATGCTTTTTGCTTAGAGATATCCATTATTGTCACCAGATAGACCCTAGAACTGAGTCAGACAGTTACATGTTAGACACCATGCATGGGTCTTTCCCATACGTTAACTCATTCAATTTAATCTATATGCTAATTCTCCCCTATAGGTATTATCCCCAATTAATAGATGAGAAAACAGAAAGATTAAGTAACTTGCCTTGATTCACAGTAATAAATGATTTAAAAAAATAGATTCAAACCTATTTTGAGCTCAAATTTAGAGCTCCTGGTGGTGCTAGCTAATTACTTTTTTATCCTATGGACAAGCCTAAATAAAGCTGAGTAATAAAGGTCCAGAATCTACAAGTGTGTTCTCCTATGTAAAAAAACAAAACACTTGGATTAAACTTAAAATGCCTTTTGAATTTAAAATAGAAATAGTTTCAGTTAGTATTGCTGTGTGACAGATCACCCCAAAACTTAATAGATTAAAACAAAAGGAATTACTATATTACCTTATAGTTTCCATGGCTCGGGAATTTGGGACAGGCTTAGTCGGTTGGTCTTGTCTCAGGGTCTCTTATGTAGTTGCAGTCAGATAGTGGCCAGAGCTGGAACACTGTGGGGCTGGAAGAGCTGGGGACTGGCCATGGATCTTTCTCTCTCTCTTCAGTGAGTCCCGAGGCTTCTCCATGAGGTCTTCCTCCACGGGCTAGCTTGAGTTCCCTCAAGTCATGTTGGTATCAAGGCAGTTGGACTATTTACCTAGTGACTCAGGGCTCAAGATACAAGGTGGAGGTTGCATTGCCTTTCTGATTTAGTCTCAGAATCTACACAATGGAATGCTACTCTGCTATAAAAAAGAATGAAATACTACCATTCACAACAACATGGATGGACTTAGAGAAAACTATTAAGTGAAACAGGTCAGGCACAGAAAGAGAAATACCACATGTTTTCACTTATTTGTTGGAGCTAAAAATAAATAAATATACAAACGAATAAAGGGTAGGAAGGAGAAGAAGACACAACAATCACAACAATTCTCTGAACTTGTTAAGACAAGTGAACAGATATGATGCAGTGGTGGGGGAGAGAAAGGGGGGAAAGAGGAATGGGTAAAGGGACACAAAAATCAACTACAACGTTTATTGAGAAGTTAAAACAAAAACAAACAAACAAACAAAAAGAAATCACACAGAACCACTTCTACCACATTGTATCAGTTTATGGGTTAGTCACACACCTAGCCAGATTCAGCGGGATGAAAATTAGACTTTACTTCATGACGGGAGAGTAGCAAGATTCTAGATGAACATGTGGGATAGGAAATATATAGTTGTGGCCATCTTTGTGCAATATGGTCTTATACAGTTCACCTTCTAACCCAAACGTTTGCATCCCTCCTACAAACAAAATATGCTCACCTTTTCCCAAGACTCCCCCGCATCAAAGTTTCATCTCATTTGGCATTAATCTCAGGTTTGAGCTTCATCCTCTGTATTAGTCCATTTCTGTTGCTTATAACAGACTACCTGAAACGAGGTAATTTGCAAAGAAATGAAATTTATTTCTTACAGTTTGGAAGCTGGGAAGTTGAAGCACATCTGGTGAGGGCCTTCTGCCACCAGGGTATCCCATGGTGAGAATAGCTGAGCAAGAGAGCTAACCTGCTCACTCACTCTCCTTCTACAGCCATCAGAACCATATCCATCACCATCCATTAAACCATCAACTCACCACATCATGAATGGATCATTCACTAGGGCAAGGTCCTTGGATCCAACCTTATCAGGCTCCACCTTTCAAATTCCATAATCAGATTTCCTACTCTCTTGTACTGTTACAATGGGGGTCAACCTTCAATGAGTTTCGGGGTGACATTCAATCCATAGCATCCTCTAAGTTAGGTCCAGGTGCAGTTGAATCTCCTTAGATAAGTCTCCATAAGCAAAGCACTTGAGTACCATTCCTCTAGGTCTGAAATCCTGTGAACTAAAGAGACAGATTATGTGCCTCCCACATACATATTCACGGTATAATGATCAGCCAAGCATAGGTTAACCACGGTAGACACATCCATTAAAAAATTTGGAAAATATAGGCACATAGCAGTCATTGGTGCATAGAAATTCTGAAGTCCAGCCAGGTGACAGTTGCCAGTTCTGTGAGTAGGGCTCTGTTCTAGTCTCTGAGAGCTGCTCTCCATTGCCCTTGGCTCTTCCCTTTGGTGTATTATTCTCTTTAAGTAATTTTTCCTTTGTTGTAATAAGTCACTATGTATATAACGAAATAGTCTTCTCAGTTTGCTTTCTGCCCATAGCAGTACTAAGTTCCAGAGGCCTCTTCATTTTGTACTGTCTCTGTCCCTTTTCGTTTTAAACTGGTTGTGTTTCCAGCAATACGTTTTTTAAAAACTTTGAGGGTTTTCTATGAATCTTATTGGGTTTCTCCTTATTAAACAAAAGCAACAGTCTCAAGTCTCTTTAAGATAGTTCATTCTCTATTTTGGGTTCCCTGTGAGTCTGATGAAGTCCAACTTCCTTCAGTATGTAGAAGCCCTATATCACTTAACAAAGAGAACCTATGAGGCATGCATTTAAGATCCTCAGAGGGCCTTTCGTATTTCTCAAATAAACTATGAGGTACAACCTTAGATCTTTCTGAATCCTTAACAAATGATCCTGCTGTCCCACCCTGGATTTGATCT
>NW_007731128.1:143407-145430 GCF_000696425.1 Galeopterus variegatus | reverse complement strand
CTTGAGACTCTTTCTTAACTAGAGAGTTGTTTGCCATCTGCAGAGGCTGGGAATGGCCTGAGTATTCCAATGTACAAGGTGAGAGTTATACTGCTTTTTCTGACCTAGCTAGGGAAGTCTTGTGCTGTTGTTACAAGTTAGTTACACCAGGTTTAAGAGTACAAGAAATAGACCGTACTTCTTGATGGGAAATTTACTAAATTCTAGAAGAGTATATGGAATGGGAGATATTGTTGTAGTCTTCTTTGGAAAATACAGTCTAGCTCAAAGAATCATTATAATGTGATGAAACATTTTAAAACAAACTTACTGGTACTGAAAAATGTGAAGTCCTTCAAAGTAGTTACCTTGGGAAGATAAATTCTTTTTCTTAAAAGTTTGCTTTTATCTAAAACATTTTTTGGAATGTAGCTTTTGGAGTTGCTTTTTAAAAGCTTTAAAGATTCACTATGGCTGAATGCTTTATACTACTGTCACAATTTGTTGACAAAGAACAGTTTTATAATAGTTTAATTTTCTTTGCCCTGAATATTCTTTGATTTAAGTTCTCATACTCTGGTAATCTTACTTATGCTGTCTTTGGATCCCAGGATATAGAACAGTCTACAATGCTTTTTCCTCAAGTGTTTCTTCAGATACTGCCAGACATACAAATCCAGAGTATAATAGAAACCTTGTTTTGTTCAAGAATGATGTCCTAAAGAACAATAACCAATTCCCTTAACCTTTCAGCATTTCTGTTAACTCAAAAGTTAAGTAAAGATATGTATGTGGGTGGCGTGTGTGAGGTGACAGATGTTGTAATTAAATGAACATGTAAACTTCTTTCACCAAAACAATCAGTGTGTTTGTGATTTAATCTTCCAACCCAGAGCTGGACTGGCATTCAGGAGAGTGGGTTTCCTGGACAAACTCTACAATTAACTAGCTGTATGACTTCTTTAAAGCCTTTTCCAACTGCATTTTAATTTGCTAAAATGAGGGGAGATTGGAGTGTCATCAAGAAATATTTGTTGAATATCTTCTGTTTACAAGGCTTCCTTGTGCAATTTAGTGTTAAAGCAATTTTAATCATGGTGTGGTTTATAGTGGGGGAGTAGCACATTACTGAAACCATGCAATTTACTTTCATAGAGAATATTTCTAAGATTATTCACTGTGATCTGACTTTCTTTTGAGAGGACCTATTACTGATATCCTTGCAAGTTTACAAAGCAATAATCAGGATTTCTCTTCTCAGCAAAATCTCCTAACAAAATATTCGAGCTTTTCGTCTCTTTGCTTTTCCCCAATCCCCAAATGAAAGCACTATGTGACCATCTCCAGATAAAGTGAACTTGGTATTAGAGAGACTATACATCTGCCCCTTCAGAAAAACTATTTGTTTATGGATAACAGCTGTACTCACCTGAGTGTGTACCAGAATCCAAGAGGAAAGCACATAAAATTCCCAGATGGTTAAATTTTATGCTGAGGAATTTAAATCAGTGTTTTAAATGTCACTCTACTCATGCATTTTTTTTTCACATCCTCAAAGTTTGGTATGAAATTTTTTTTTCATGTACATTGAGTTCTGATGCATGTCTGAGGTCATAATTGAGTCAAGAAAGAAAGGATTTTCTATTAAGCAAAACACTAAAGTTCAGTTCATTTTTTGTACAGTGAGTGGTTTGACAATTCATCTGTCATTTCTCTAATTTTGTGGCTGAGATCATTTGAAATGCACATGTACGAAATTCTTTCATTTAAATTTTGTCTTTGGTTGTTCTTCTTATGTCAGTTCCATGTGACACTATTCCACATTCTAGTTTTTCATTTTCTCAGTCTCTTTCACTTCTAACACCTAAGGATTTAGAGGAAAAGGAAGTCTTAGGATTTCTTTGGACTAGAGCTTTGAACATGTAATTTTTATTCATTTTTATCTCTCCTATCTGTACTTTTCCTTAGCAGTCATGTATGGAAATCAAGGTTACTCTGGTCATTTTTATGCAAATAGTTTCAAATTCAAAGAGTTAATCACAAA
>NW_007731128.1:141804-142719 GCF_000696425.1 Galeopterus variegatus | reverse complement strand
AATCAAGGTTACTCTGGTCATTTTTATGCAAATAGTTTCAAATTCAAAGAGTTAATCACAAAGTTTGTTTTTGTCCCATTTAGGAATTATTGTATTTAGAGCTTAGTTGTTTTTTTGTTTGGTTGGGTTTTTGTTGTTGTTGTTGTTTTTTTAAAGGATGACCAGTAAGGGGATCTTAACCCTTGACTTGGTGGTGTCAGCACCATGCTCTCCCAAGTGAGCCATGGGCCAGCCCTTGGTTGGTGTTTTTACTTATTTTAGAGTTTTAGTTCATTATACCTTTGTTAAACAATACCATTGGAAATTTTGGTTAGTCATTCCCTTGCAATTTGGGTCAGAAAGTTTGCATTTAGGCATATGATAGTACTAGTATTAATAACAATGATGACTTTTATTGAGTTTTTCCTATAGGTGAGTCATGAAGCTATGTGCATTAGTCTTATCTAATCTCTTCAAGAATCCTAGGAGATAGGCCATACATACTAAAATCAGCATTTCCCAGATAAGGAAAATGAGTAACTATCCCAGGTCAACAGTAAGAAAATGGCAGACCTGAGAGTTGAGCTCAGGTTTGTCAGGCTCTAAAACCAATGCCCTTAACCACAATGATATATATCAGTGGTTTACAACTGGGAGCAATTTTGCCCCCTCCTCCCTGGGGACAGATGACAACTGAAGGGGGATGCTACTGGCATCTAGGGATGCAGACCAGTGTTGCTGAAAAACATCATACAATGCACAGGACAGCCATCCACAGCAAAGAATTATCTAACTCTAAAATGTCAGTAGTGCAAGGTTAAGAAACCCTGATGTACCCAAACACTTTTCTTTTTTCTTTTTCTTTCTTTTTTTAAAAAAGAAGATGACTGGTAAGGGGATCTTAACCCTTGACTTGGTGTTGTCAGCACCACGCTC
>NW_007731128.1:104021-140324 GCF_000696425.1 Galeopterus variegatus | reverse complement strand
CAGTATTTCTCTTTCCTTGTCTGGCTGATTTCACTTAACATAATTTTCTCCAGACTCATCCGTGTTGCTGTGAATGGCAGAATTTCATTCTTTCTTATAGATGAGTAGTATTCCATTGTGTTTATGTAACACATTTTCCTTATCCAGTGATCTGCAAAGGAAGACATACAAATGGCCAAAAGGTACATGAAAAAATGCTCAACATCACTAGTCATCAGAAAAATGCAAATCAAAACCACATTGGGATATCTTCTCACCCCAGTTAGACTGACCATTATTAAAAAGATCATGAATAACAAATGCGAGGATGCAGGGAAAAGGGAACTCTTCTACACTGTTGGTAGGACTGTAAATTAGCACAGCCACTATTGAAAACAGAAGGGAGATTCCTCAGACAACTACAGATAGAACTACAATATGATCCAGCAATCCCACTACTGGGTATGTAACCAAAGGAATGGAAAACAGCATCATTTATAGAAATTAACTTGAAAATTTTTCAGTCTTTGTGTCACTCAATTAAAGATTCACATCCCGTGGAGAATCTGATTTGCCTGGATCGGGCCAAATCTACAACACTCCTGGTCAGGGAAGGATGGGGCACTGCAAGTGAGATTTCATCCATATGATAGGAAAGGGGCATTTTCTCAAAGGAAAATCATGATGCTGTTACTAGATGAAGGAGGATTCTAGTCAAGGAAAAACAGTATATGTCCACTATGCTGGCATTCCTCTTTTTCCTCTCCCAATTATCTTGAAACCTTGAGAGCATATTTCTGCATCTTCTAATCGTCATACTATACCTCAGTAATTCTTTACTATCACACACACATAATGGCTGATTCTTGTCCTTTCCTTTCTTTGTATTACCCCATAGTTTCTCTTTTTTCTCATTAATGGGAAAGCTGACTACTACCTCCTCGGTGGAACTCCAAGGATAAGATATTTGTAAAACTAATAAAATGAGGATGAACCTACACCTAAAATTTAATAAGTGCCTTCCTGCGGGGGCGCGCCTGGGGTCCTCCCGCAGACCCAGAGGAGAAGGAGCCGACAGGCTTACCCCCGGTGTTGGGACCGAGCAATCTCGGAGGAAAGTGAGCCTGCTGCCCGCCAACCCNCAAGCAAGTAGGGGCTTTCCATGAACTAACCAATCAATTAAAGGATCATGGCAGGCATGCATTTTGTACTACCATGTTGAGCATAGCGATCACACAGGGTTCACGAGTGCGGAAATACTGGAGGACCAATAAAAACCTTTTGGAGTTATCTTGGGTTGCACCTCCCCTACTTCTCAGGGGTGCCATCTTCATCCTCCACCCATAGGCACCATGTGGCTCACAGATAATGTTTGCTCCTAAAAATGGGCCCAACACCTTCCTGGATATTGGAAGGTGTTTTTCATGCCACGTTTCATGCTGCCTCAAAATTCCATGCTAAATCTTTAAGGAAGATACTTCTTTTTTATATAGACCCTTACTGTTATATTCTCGGCAAATTCCAATATCATCCCAGAAATTAGGGAATTAAAGGAAGAAAAAGGGTATGCAGTCCAATGTAATAAAAAAGGCACACGTTACGAAGGAGTGCATACATTCAAATATGTTGATGAGACATGAGATGAAAAAACTAAAGGGAATTACAGTATACCTGAAACCCTGGCAGATTCCACATTTCAGAGTAGAAATGTAAAAAGCTGAAAAAATTTGACACAGTGTACTTTTGCAGTAACATCTCGTGCAGAGCCAGAAATTGTCACATATAAAAATGCTGTTCATGAGTGTGTGTCTGCATGTATAGAACTAGGGGAGGAAGCAGGGGAGGATACTAATATGTAGCAATTTTTCCATGTATGATAAAACCCTATTTAACAACTTTGTTTAGGATTTGAAATGAGGATGGAAAAACATATTATAAAATACCATTTACAAAGAAAGGAATTCTAAAAAGCAGAGATAATGAAACATTTTCTCTTTATAAACATCTTATTCTTCCCTGAAATTACAAACAGCTGCAGTATATTCTGACTAATTGCCACTGAATCATAAGCAACACAGCATTATAAGAACCCTAAGTGGTATCAGTATGGTGCAAGTTGATTTTAAACCCTGAAGTTCTATGTAATCTGTGTTTTATTCACACTTGGGTTATCAATTTTTTTCAGAACATTATTTTTTTTTAGAACAGTTTTAAGTTCACAGCAAAACTGAGTGGAAGGTACAGATATTTCCCATATACCCCCTGCACCCACACACGGGTAACCTCCCCTGTTATCAACATCCCCTACCAAAGTGATACAATTGTTACAATTGATGAACCTACACTGACACATCATCACCCAAAGTCCACAGTTAGATTAGGGTTCACTCTTGGTGTTGTATATTCCATGGATTTGCACAAATGTATAAATGACATGTACCCCTCATTACAGTATCATGCAGAATATTTTTACTACGATAAAAATTCTCTGTGCTTTGCATATTCATTCCTCTGTGTTATCAATTTTAAAGAAATAATACTAATGTAAATTTGCATCATATTTAATGTAGTTAAATGTCTTCAGCATTGTGGAATATTTTAACAAATGGTAAAGCATTATTAATTATTAGTTCAGATGTCACTTTTAGGAATATATTGTTATATACTGGTGGAGTTTACCTTTGCATTATCAACAGAAAAGGAAAATATTTTTCAGAGAAATTTTTTTTTCTGTAATAATTAGAGCTCCATGTTTTCAGGCAGCAATTTAACATCAAAGATCTGTTCTTTACATATTGAGTTATAAAACTGAAATATTTGGAGGGTCCTTACAGATGAGGAAGTATATTGTATTAGGCTTCTCCAGAGACAAAGAACCAATAGGAGACAGATGATAGATAGATAGATAGATAGATAGATAGATAGATAGATAGATAGATAGATAGATGATAGATAGATAGATAGATAGATAGATAGATAGATACATACATACATACATACATACATACATACATACATACATACATATATGTATGTTGGGGGAGGGAGGTTTTTAAGGAACTAGCCCATGAGATTGTGGAAGCTGTGAGTTAGAATTCAAATTCTGCTGGCAGGCTGGAGATCCAGGGGATACTTGCTGTTGCAGTATTTGGTCCAAAGGCAATTTGGTGGCAGAATTCCTACTTCCTCGTGAGACATCAGCCTTCTTGCTTAAAGCCTTCAACTGATTGAATGAGGCCCACTAACTTTATGCAGTGTGATTTGCTGTACTCAAGTCTTCTGATTAAATGTTAATCACATTTCAAAGATACCTTCAAAGCAACATCTAGACTGGTGTTTGACCAAACACTGGGTATCGTGACCTAGAAAAGTTGATGCATAAAATTAGCCATCATGTATACCAAGAGGGATACATTTATTTGCCTAGTAAATAAACTAATAACTAATTCATCTGACCCTTAATCCATCCCTTTGCAAAAACACCTCTTCTCATGAAACTTGTCTATTACATTGGGAATTTACAGTGATCTCTAAGGCTCAAGGACTAGGAAACCTTTTTTTCCTACTCTTCCTCTTCCCTCAAGCTACCACCATGTATCCAAAGCTTCCTGTGAGCTGCATCTTGTCATAAATGTGTAGAGACAAATACATACAACACAATATGTTTCCCAGAGTACATACTCTTCCTCTTCCCTCAAGCTACCACCATGTATCCAAAGCTTCCTGTGAGCCGCATCTTGTCATAAATGTGTAGAGACAAATACATACAACACAATATGTTTCCCAGAGTACATATGCTGCCTAGACAAGGACAACTAGAGTTGAAACCTAGAAAACAATTCAAAGCTCTACATAATTAGGAAGTGGACTAGGACACACAGCTCTATATGCCATACAGCTAACTCAAAAACGGAGTAGGGATAGTTTGACAAAAGACAATTTCATCCACCTTTAGATTTTCCTTGGTATCTGTATTAGTTCATTTCTGTTGCTTACAGAATACCTGAAACTGGGTAATTTATGAAGAAATGAAATTTATTTCCTATAGTTTTGGAGGCTGGGAAGTCCATAGTCCAGGGAGCACATCTGGTGAGGGGACTTCTTGTGGGAACTCTCCACAGCATGTCACATAGTGAATGGCTGAGCAAGAGCCATTTGCTCTTCTCATTTGCTCTCCTTATAAAGCCATGAGAACCATGCCCATGACTATCCATTAAACCATCAATGGATTAATCCATTCACGAGGGTATAGTTCTGACAATGTAATCACCTCTTAAAGGTACCATCTTTCAATGACTATAATAGGATTTCACACCCTTTTAACACTGTTACAATGAGGATTAAGATTATAATCATGAACCTTTGGAGGACACATTTAACCCACAGCAGTATCCAAAATCAGAAACTGTATTGCAAAATGTGAAGACAACAGAGAACTTTGAAGCCCAGTTTATTTTTGTCACTTAAACAGAATCTGTCTTTCCACCTAAACTACAAAATAGTGCATCTAGGTACTTGTCTCTCTTTCAATCTTAGAATTAACTATATTCCATTGTTTGTTATTTCTGTATGCAATGCACAATTTCCCCCTAAGATTCTGATAAATTATGGCCATTTAAAAAGGCAATAAGATGTTATGAGACTGTAATATCTTAGGTACAGTTCCAACAGGTAATTAAATTCCAGACCTGTGAAACTTCCAACTGGTCAATTAAAGTAATATTTCCTTTTCACCCCAAAACTAGTGTACATGTGGTGAAGCCAGGTACTTATTAACAAATAATTACCTTCCACCAGAGGGCAAAAACTGTCTGAGACTGGGAAAGTGTGCTATGACTATATAATTTTAAATGAATTCATTGAATATCTGTTGTCTGGCTTTTAAAGAGATGCTTAGAATTCATCTGGATCTATTGGGCTTTCTAGGTTTCTATCTAATACCTTTATACACCCTTGGCTAGATCTCATCGTAAATCCTTCCTGTGGATATCTCCTTAATGACAATTGCATCCTCTCTGGATTTCTTGGTGTTGTACCCATCATCATGATCCATAAGCCATAAAATGACAGCTGAGGTAGAATCTCCCCTGCCAACATCACCACTTATCACTACCTGTTTTTGTAAGTCATGACCAAGCACTCTGGATCTGTAGATCTTTGTCTAATTAGCTTTGTTGTCAGCACTGCCAGCTGAGACAGCTCGCCCAGTGCCTTTTTGGCTCTAGAAGGTGTGTCTAGTGCCACCCTAGCATCTCCATACCATCAGCTGTCTGATACTAATTTTTTGTGTTCTCTAAATAGTGTAATGACAGAATAATCATGCCCCTTTAACCCCCTGCACACCCAGGTCTTCTTTATGTTCAGCCATACCTCATCCTATATTGGTACAATGTTTTCTACCACATTTTTATTATTAAAATTTCCAAACAGTCAAATTGGAAGAATAGTACAATGAACATATTCCCACCACTCAACAATCCATATTTAATTAGTATTTGCCGTATTTGCTCTATCTCTCTATCTCGCTGTCTCTGTCTATCTATCTATTCATCTATCAATCCATCTTTTTATCTCACTTGCTGAACAATTTGAAAATAAATTTTGGAAGTAATATGTTACTCCTAAATATATCAGTATGCATATAGAAAAAGAGCATTCTCTTACTTAACCATATACTTTTCACACTAAGAAAATTAATAATACATTCTTAATCAAGTGATGTCTAATTATATAAAAAGGTGTACTCAGAAAATTCCTGCTCCATCTATCCCCCACTTTATTTCTCCCATTTATGTTCTATGTTAACATTTTAAAGAGTTTACTTTTTGCAACACGCGCATACGCACACACACACGGTTCTGCACCTTGCTTTTTCCACTTAATACATTCTGAACATTATTCTGTATCAGTACATTAAGACATTTTTCACTTCTTTTAAGGTCCGCATAGTATTTCATTGGGTGTATGTGTCATTGTTTATTCTGTCATTGCTATTGATGGATACCTGGATTACTTTTGGCTTTTTACAACAGTAAACAATCTTGTGTGTGTGTTGGTTTGTATTTGTGGAGCAATATCTTTGGGGGAAGATTCTGGAAGTGAGGTTCCTAGGTCAAAGGAGAATTTGAAGATAATTTTGTTAGATATTAATAAATTCCCCTTCAGAGAGGTTGTGCCATTTTGCACTCCCATCAGTAATATATAGCTCACAGAATTGTTTCAGATGTTTGAATGTGTGCCAATCTGATAGGTAAAACATATCGAAGAATAGTTTTGATTTTCATTTTTCTTATTATGAATGAGGTTAAGCAATCTTTTATGTGCTCAAGAGCCATTTGCCTCTCTTTTTATCAAATGTCCATGTCTTTGCCTAATTTTCTATTGGGGTTTTGAACTGTTCCCTCACTATTTTAAGATGGTTTTATATATTAGAACACACCCATGATTCTCAATTGGGGATGATTTTGCCTCCCTCCCCATGCCCCTCTCAGGGATATTTGGTAATGTCTGAAAGTATCTGGGGTTGTCACACCTTGGGGGGGGGGTGATATTGACATCTAATGGGTAGAGGCAAAAGGTGCTGCTAAACGTTCTACAAAACACACAATAGCCCCCACAACAAAGAATGATCTGTCCCAAAATGTCAATAGTGCTGAGCTTTAGAAACACTGGATTAGACCTATGTCTGTGATGTAAATTGCAAATAAGTTCTCGTAGATTGTCATCTGTTCACTGATTTTGCTTATGATGGATTTGTTTGGGGCCGTTTCTTTTTTAAGTGGTTCGATTTCTCAATCTTTTCTATTATTGCTTCTGTATTTTGAGTCATGGTTAGAAAGGCTATCCCCACTCACAGCTTATAATAGAATGCACTGTGTTTTCTTCTAGAGCTTATGTAGTTTTTTTTTTTTACATTTACGTAAAATTAATCTTGGAATTAATCTTGTGGTAATGTGTGAGATAGGATTCGATTTTTTGCTTTTTCCAAATGGCTATCAAGCTGTACCAACACCATTTATTATAAAGGTCATCTTTCCCCTCAGTGCTTTGATTTGTCAGTTTTATCATATATCCAATTTCCATATAAAGATAATTCTCGATTTACAATGGTGTTACATTTCCATAAACCATTGTATGTTGAAAATATCATTTAAGTCAGGGCCGGCCCGTGGCGCACTCGGGAGAGTGCGGCGCTGGGAGCGCAGCGACGCTCCTGCCATGGGTTCGGATCCTATATAGGACTGGCCGGTGCACTCACTGGCTGAGCGTGGTGTGGGTGACACCACACCAAGGGTTGTGATCCCCTTACCAGTCACGAAAAAGACAAAAAAAAAAAAAAAAAAGAAAGAAAATATCATTTAAGTCAAAAATGTATTTAATATACCTAACCTACCAAACATCTTAGCATGGCCTAGCCTACCTTAAATGTGCTCAGAACATTTAAATTAGCCTACAGTTGGGCAAAATCAACTGATACCAAACCTGTTTTATAATAAGTGTTGGATATCTTTTGTAACTTATTGAATAATATACTGAAAGTGGAAAACAGAATGGCTGTATGGATGCCTGAATCACTGTCTCTACTGAATGCATATCACTTTCCCACCATTCTAGACTTTCTATTTGTTTCATTGTCCTTCTGTCTATTCATGAGCCAATACCACACTGTTTAAATTATAGGGGCTTTATAACAGGAAATATTTATCAGGGGATTAGTTCCACGGATGATGGGAGTAGAGAAGCCAAACAAGGGGCAGTGAAGTGATCCAGAGACTAGCAAAAGCCAGAAGTCATTAGCATCCCTAGGTTGAAAGACAAAAGGAGATGATAGTGTTTTCAGAGCCCAAGGGCCAAGACAACCAATGGTATAATGGAACCATAGAAAAGAAACAGTTGCTAATGGAAATGCTTCCCAAGGCAGAAAGAGAGGGAGAGAAATACCCGGCTTCTCCCTTCCTAACACTTTCCAGTTTCTTACAGGTGCTTATAATTGGCTGTTCAGGCCCCAAACCAGAAACCAGCTGATTTGGCAGCCTGGGGAAATAGTCCACAGGGGTCAGCCACCCCATAATACAGAAAAAAGAACAGAAAAATAAGGATGGGATCCAGGGCAAATAGGCCCAAGTCTAGCAATACTGATTTTCTTAGTCCAAGGGCTACTTCTGTTGATACATGAAGGATTTTTAAAATTATTTATTTTTTCTTTTGCTGATTTTTGTTATTCTCTTTTCTTAAATTTTTTTTTTACAATTTTATTTCAGTATGATCCCTATTTTAAGTAATTTTTCCTTCTTTATAATCAAATCTCCAAGAAACACCTGTACTACCTAATGTGCCCCCTTCTGTATCAGGAGAGGTATTTGATAGAGACCACCACTTTGATTCTTGCCGACTGAGATCCTTTCTTCCAACTCTCCAGTCTCCAGCACTCTGATCCACCAGGTCTCAGCCCTGTTCTGAATATTTTCTCACTTAGAATTGGACCTAGAACCATCCTTACACCCAGGCAAGGGCAGTCCTTGCATTAGGCAAGGCAAATTGAAACTCAAGGCAAATCCAGGTTTTATTGGGCCTGAAGCTTATATAATTTTGGAGGGCCTCTAAGAAAAAGAATATCATATGTTAGTACAGGCTCTGGAAGGTGTTGGTTTAATTAGGCATCTTGAAACTTAAGCATCATAAATTTTATTTTATATCTGCCTCTACTGGAATGCTCACTCTTTTTTTCTAAGTCATTACAAAAGGTTGTCTTTATTACTTCTGAATTTCACCTTGTTGAATTTCTTGGGATCCAGTATCTATTAAAAATCATATTATGTATTCCTCTTTGAAAACCATAGCATCTCATCCATGATTTTATTTAAGTCACTGGTAAAACAATGAACAGTTGAAGCTTTTACTAAATAGATTTTATTAAAGAATTTATAACTCGGGGAAATAATCTCTTCCTTCCTTTCCTACCTAGTTTCTATTTTCTCCATTATTTACCTTCCTTTCCTATTAGTCATCTTTTTTACTAAAAGTAGAAATTGGGAAATTTGTTAAATCTTTTTTTCCTAAGCATTTATTTACAAGCTAAGTAAAGGAAAGAGTCCTTTACTGCATTGGCTACTATGAGGTGATGGAAAAAAATTCACCTAATTTTTGCAAAATATTTGACTGCTTAAGGGCATATTTATAAGTCTTCCAGGTTCTAATGATTTTCAAACATTCCTAAGATGTGCAATTTGATCCAAGTGGAAATCTTAATTATTTTGTCTATATTCAACTTATTTTGGGTATCTTACAATTTCCTTAATTAAGAAATCAAATATGTATAAAATAACAAAGACATCTTAGGAGTTAATTATTTTCATACTCCTAGCCCCCTACTGGGATAAAATGTATCTCTTAGAGGTTATTGAACTCTTCAGAGGAGAAATGTAAAAATAAGCATATAAATTGATTAATTCTAATAAGATGTGATTATAAAAATTACACTAAAACTTCATTGATAGAATTCATATTTGGAATAAAAATTCAAGAACTTTATAGCAGATATTTTCATAAATATGTGGTATGTATAATGTGTTAAAAGACCATGGTCAAAAACTCAAGTTCTTGCTCAATTTCTGTGTCTGACTATGAACCTTTGGGTATGACATTTAGTATCTCTAAATCAGGCTTATGACCTTAAAGGACTTTTTTCATATTTTCTACTCATTAGGATGCACTTTAACATGAAGAATTTAAATTCTCAAGTCATATTTCCTGACCTTTACTCACTTACCTTGGGCGAAGTAGCTTATGTCTCTAAACCACAGTTGCCTTATCTGTAAAGTAAGAATAATGATAGAACCTGCCTCAATAGGTTTTTTATAAAGATTGGATGAGATAACATATGTAAAAATAGTATGTAGTAAAGTCTCTCAGCAGACAGACTGGCAGGTAGTTAGAGCTCATCCAATGTTGGGAGGTATTACAAGGTTTTATTGTGTCATGTTACTTTCTAAGTATAGATAAAATTGCTAAGGTCACAGTTGCCATAATATGCCCTCCACTTTTAAATATGCCAGTAAATTTTAGCAATATGCCATTTAATTTCAATGAGCTGTACAATCAATGTCCTTGTGATGCATTAGGATATTTTCTACAGCAATGTTGATTATTAGAATTTTCTTTATAATTATTATAGATTTATAATATTTTTAGAAAATGTCTAATTACAGTTATTATCTTCCCTACGTAGTAGATATGTTTTACTTCATCTTTTTTTTATATAGCTTTTGGAATTTGCATAGAAGCTTTCATGGTATTGATATAGGTACTTAGTCATCTTCTTGATTATTTATGTGAATGTAAAGGAAATGTGAAGAAAAAGTAGAACACACAAAAATAAATTTTTCTCTGAAATTAAATAGCGCCAAATGTTCGGCATTTCCCAACCCCTGTGCTCTGTTACAAACCATAAACAAGTCACCAATTATCCCAGTGATTATGTAATTTTAAAGGTTTTGATAATAAATTTTATCCAATAAGAAAACTCTATAAAGATATTCAAATTTGACCATTCAGACAGATGAAATTCACTAAATCGTATTAAAGCTCCTTTATCAACCAAATCATATTGTTAATACATTGACAATCGTGCTAGATGATTGACTCCAAACTTTCTATCTATTTTTACCATTAACACTTATTAATTTGGAGAAATAACTTCAGAAACACATTATTAACTTCCCTACAAACATGCCTTTTCTTCCCTTCTTTCCTATGTCTTATTTTAGCTGATAGAGTACAATGTCGGGTGTCAAGGATGGAACAAAAGCCCTGGTAATAGCAAGAGTCTCAATTGTAGAGGAAATGTGTAAAGTTGGATAACAGAATGATATTTCACTCTTAGCCTCCAAAACAATTTAGAAACTGCATCATCAAAATAATTTGAATGAATAAATGAATGGAGGAAATATATTTAAGAAAACTCTAAAAAAGAACAGAGAATTGAAGAGATCAGCAACTTCTTCATTTCCCAAATGTGAAGAGTCTCAATTGTAGAGGAAATGTGTAAAGTTGGGTAACAGAATGATATTTCACTCTTAGCCTCCAAAACAATTTAGAAACTGCATCATCAAAATAACTTGAATGAATAAATGAATGGAGGAAATATATTTAAGAAAACTCTAAAAAAGAACAGAGAATTGAAGAGATCAGCAACTTCTTCATTTCCCAAATGAAGAGATCAGCAACTTCTTCATTTCCCAAATGTTCTGACATTTTTGCCTGGCTAATTCCTCTACAGACCTCATACTCTTTAGATTTTAGTTTTTATTTTTGTGGCAAGCTTTCCTTTCTCACCCAAGTCTGGACCAGTGGCTGCTCATAGCACACTGTACTTGCCCAAGGATAACCTATCTGTAATACAGTTCCCGGCTTACTTATCTAGTGCCACCTCTACATTCTTTTAGCTTGATAAAGGAAGGGACCATGTCAATTTTATCTGCTATTCTATTCACGGCATCTGGCACAATTCCTGGCTGGACATAAGGTGTCCCAAAGTATTTATTGATTGACCAAAGTGTGATAGAGTAGAACTCTGTGTGTGTGTGTGTGTGTGTGTGTGCACGCATGCATGGGGAGTCTGGGACTTTCTCTACAGGACATTAGAATGTATTAAACCTACCACATTAAAAAATGTGGTATTAGTAGAGTGTGGAAATCCATGGAACTTAATGGAATTCACATACCTGACTAAATATAGAGACATAATGAATTAAACTTACCACTTTAAAAATTGTGGTATGGGCCGAGCCCGTGGCACACTCGGGAGAATGTAGCGCTGGGAGTGCAGCAGTGCTCCCGCCGCGGATTCGGATCCTATATAGGGATGACCGGTGCGCTCACAGCACTCACTGGCTGAGTGCGGTGTGTTGGGAGAATGTAGCGCTGGGAGCGCAGCAGTGCTCCCGCCACGGATTTGGATCCTATATAGGGATGACCGGTGCGCTCACAGCACTCACTGGCTGAGTGCGGTGTGGCCGGTCTCAAAAAGGACAAAAAAAAAAAAAAAAATTGTGATACTAGTAGAAAGTAGAAAATTATGGAATGTAACAGAATTCAACGACCCTACTAAATATAGAAATATAATATTTTATAAAGAAAGTATTAAAAGGTCATGGAAAGTATGATATTGAGAATAGTCTCTTTTTAGAAGGGGTAAAGTAAACTTCATTCTTTCAAAATAACATTGAACAAAGTATGGGTGCTGTGTTTCTTGACTTCTACATGGGGAAGAATTTCTAGTGATAAAAGCATTGTATTAATCACAAAGAAAAGAATCAATATTTTGTGCTACATAAAAATTAAGATCATCTGAATGTCACAAAGCAGCATATGAAAATTAAAGAGCAAATGTTAAACTGTATTTTAAAAAGAACAAATTGTTGCTATCTTAATAAAAAGAGTTCTTAAAAATCAGTAAGAAAAATACCTATATGTCAGTAGAAAATTAGGTTAAGAAAACAGACAATTTGAATAATATATTGCATTAAAAAGTTCTCTACCTCACCAGTAATTAAATAAATACAAGTTAACACAGCAATATAATATAATATATTATTATAAATTAGATTTTTAAAAAATTGTAATACCTAATGCTGATAAAAGTAGACTAAGAAGGGCATTCTTATATACTGTGGTTGGAATATGAATTGATACTCTTCTGGAATGTAATTTAGCAAGTATCAAGATCCTTAAAAAATCTTTTAACTAGCAATTCCACTTGTAGGAATTCATTCTATCATAACCAACAATGTGGTTTATAAATAGAGGTTTTTTCATGTAATTTATTAAACAAATATTAAATTCCAACTATGTCCAAGAGACTGTGTTAGATGATAGGGATCTGAATAATAGATTCTAAAGGGAACCTGTGTTTAAACAGAATTAACAACCATCTATCTCAAATGGCTTAGGCATAAATCTGCTGGAAGATAGGAAATGGAACCAGATGATCCTCTGAGACTCCTGTTAGATAGAGTTTACCTGGTGTACCAGTTATCAATTTATTGTCTCTCAGCTGCACATTTATAGCCCATTGCCTATTCTGCAAAAATGGAGATGAGCCCTTAAAATATTTTTTCTTTACCAGCCTGCACAATGTTAAGCTCTGTCAGTTAAAGGCACAGGAGGAAGGGTGTTTCCTCCCTAGTTCTGGTGTGCTTTCTCAGCAGTCTCCCACAGTGTGAGCAGCTACTCCAGCATCAGACTCCTGCAGAGCATGGTGATCAGCAGTGCCCAGCAGCCTGCAGTTCCCTAGCACCTACCTTGGCCAGTTTCACAGTGGAGAGACTCCAGGCAGACACCTCCCTATGTACGGTTTTCCCTGGCATCCAAGAGAGCAGATTTCTAGCAAGTTCTGGGAGGGCAGATCTATTCAGTGCCTACCATTCCACTAGCCATGGCTGTGCCCTCAGTGACAAAGTTCAGACCTCAGTCTTGAGGCGGGGGCAACATCTTTCTTGGGCATTTATCTCAGTTCTAGGGTAGTGCCTTCTCCTCATATCTGCTATTCCTATATATTTTTAGAGTCCCTTTACTTTTTACTGACCAATCCCTTAATGTTCCAATCCCCTGTAACAATTAATAATTCCTTATATATTAAACTTTTCCTGTTCAGCTAACTATGTAGTTTCTGTGCTCTGATTGGACCCTGATTGATACATCTGGATTTTGTGGATTTTATTAATTTTTATTATAATTTCCATCCTTCTCTCTTCACTAAAAAAAGGTAAAGGATATAACTAAAATAGTACAAGGGGTATGTTTGTCACAGAAGTCAAGAACCATAATTATTCAAATAAAGAGAAGAGATATAAAGTCTCCCCAAAGCATATAAAATCTCAAATAAATGAGCAGGTACATGGCGTAAGCTGGGTAAATATCTCTTAAGCAGGGAAGGAGGAAATGTAAGGTATTAAAGAGAAACGTTTCCTTCTGCAATGGCAAACAGCATGAAAGCAGAGCTATTAGCAAACAAGGTATTATTATAACGGAAGCAAATTATCGTAAGACAAAATGATGAATGCAAATACGAAATGAAATCTGAATCTCTACACAGAAGCCATCAAATCAGAAAGCCAAGCAAATAGAAGCAAGCTCCTTTCTTTGCAGGGCAGTGGGGCCTGTCTAATTCTGAATAATAAAATTCTCCTAAATTAGTATTACTCACCTTTTAGTCAAAGGAAAACTAAAAAAGTCATAAAAAGAGCAGATGGAACCTAAACTTTTGTTAAGGGATAAATTTGCCAGAGGAAAATATAAAAAGACTTTGTAAATGCAGATCTGAATTAATTATGAAAATTATTATTAAAATAATAATTAATAAATTATTAAAATGTCTGTAACACAGACATTTGCATCAAAACGAGGGAAATAATTTTAGCATTATCCCAATATGCAGTTACCAATTCTGAAAACTTAAGCACATTTACTTTATTTATTGGGAATTAGTATAATGACTTAGCACTTCCACTAGCTTAGGCCTCAGAGTGCCTAGGTTTAAAATTGGAGCTCAAAGAAATGATTCTTTACAGAGATTTTGAGATAAGTCTTATCAATGAAGGGAAATACATGTAAGACATTTAGCACATTGTATTGCACATAGGCAGCCAATCAATGTCAGATATCATAATTAGTTACTAATAGTAACACAGACAAAGATCATATTGACCTTTTATTGACATCACACATTATTATTTATTTGTTCAAAACGCCTTTGAGTTGTTTTTTTCTATAAAGAAGCTTCTGTACTAAGAGATGTGGAGAATATAAATATTGTTGAATATGCTGGTCCCTTCCCATCTTCCTACTTCTCTATCCCAAAGATTGTTTCAATCATACACTTATCTTTTACTGAAGTTGAAAAAACTTCAGTAAAAAAACACAAAAACTTCTGGTTGTTTTTTCTTTTTTGTGCCATCAGTTGTTGTCCCACAAATATCCTATCCTTTAATTTCACAATTACTATTGTGAGTGTTTGGCATAGTAATCCAAGAATCAAGGTCATTTTAGCATTTTTTTGTGTCAGTTCTCTTTCCCAATATTGTGACAAGGATGGATTTGATAAGCATTTCTTTGGAGTATTCATCCGAATTACAGATATGTAGTTCTTATTTAGTGAGTGTCTGTTATATTTCAGACACTATGCATGCCTCCTCTCTCCTAATGCTCACCATTAGGAAATATTGAGGTTTAGAGAGGTTCAATTACATACAAAGAAAGAAGCAGAGACAAATTCTGAATCCAGATTTTAATTTTGAAGCACGTAATTTCCCCACTACATTTATGATTCCTGGCGCATCTAAAATCACAAGAGAAACATTTTTATGTTTCCAAGGCTTTACCCAATGCAGTTTCTGGAGTAGCACCCAGGAGCCTGTATTTGAGAATTGCTACACTATTCTATGATGTTCCTAATGAATATAAGAGTCTATGGTTCATTTCAGATCCCTGTGACATATTACTAAAGATCTTCCTGGTTGTATAGATCCACTTATTAATACTCTTTCATAACAGTACATCACATTTCGCTATTATTTAACTTATATTTACAACTTGGTTTGTAAGATTTTTGTGACACTTCTTTTATCTTGAACCAGGAGAGAACCCAGTGTGCCAATAAGAAGCCTACCTGAAATCAAGATAATTTGCATAAAATAAATTCATCCTTTCTTTGGACTGTAATCCTAGTAAAATCAATGGAAAAGTATTCACTAATGGCCCCCATTACAGTGCAAAATGGATGCATGAAATGGTAAGATTACGTAGAAAGAAGAGCAGGCTCTGATAGGGAAATGAGAGTACGTTACAGACAAATTCCATTCTTTTCCCACTTTCTCTGAGACCTGGCGCTAGGAGCTTGAGAAGAAAGCAATGGGCTAGTTGTATCTTTAAGGGAATGTTCCATAGAGGACATGGATGGGACAGCAGCTGAAACTTTAAGGAATGGGACGGTCCTGTTATAAGGATGGAGCAAGCAAAGTAAAGCAGAATAAGGACAACATTCAGGAATTGACATGCTGAGTGAAAGAGATCACAAGGAAACAAGGCTGACCAGAGTTGTTGTTTATGCCCTGGAATTCTGGGAGAGGAGATGAAATTGGGCCAGAATCTAGAAAGCATTAAAAGCACAATAGGAGAGATTGCATTTAATTTGATATGGCCTGAGGAACTCGTTCTGGTATTTGAGTGTGAAGTGACATGAGAAAGCAGTGTGCTACAAGATAATAATAGTAATAGTCAACTACCATATATTATGTACCTACCATATGCTAGAATTTTTATAGACAATACATGTGTTTACTCTCCTCCATAAATTTATGAGATCGGTATTATCCCAGTTTTACAGGTAAGGGAAACTGAGGCTTAAGGGAGACAAGAATTTCACCCAAGAGTTCACAGATAATGAAGCCAGCATTTCATCCACCTGTGTCTGACTCTGAAGATCACATCACACTGTTCTGCATCTTATGAGATTGGTCTGGTACCACTGGAAGAAACTGAGGCTTAAGGGAGATAAGAATTTCACCCAAGAGTTCACAGATAATGAAGCCAGCATTTCATCCACCTGTGTCGGACTCTGAAGATCACATCACACTGTTCTGCATCTTATGAGATTGGTCTGGTACCACTGGAAGACTTATAGTGGGGAGAAGCCAAGATTCCGGTTAGGAAAAAGGCAACCTGGGCTTGGGCTAGTGTGATTCGGTTTTGTGTATGTTGGACTTGAGGGGATCTCACTTTGGGGGTGAGAGTCAACTTAAAATTTTAATCACAATATGAAGCAAGTTACATTGTGAAACCTAACCTTCATATGACTATCATGAATAAGTTTTTTTAATGAATTATTGAGAACTTTTAGTTATATCTATAATAGACTCTATAACTAGAATATTTAGGAAAAAAATCTGGATTCTTAACAGAAATAGCTTTCACATGCATCAGGAAAAGTTTAGGGAACCAATGTACAAAAAAAAAAATATTTGCCAGTGAGAGCTGAGGAACTCAAATAATCTGTGGACTCTTAATCTTTTAAGTCATAATTGATGGATTTGTGAGATTGCTGTAGGTTTTTATAAATGGCATGATGTTTACCTTCAGCTGGGTCCTTGTTCTGATGGGGATGAACTCACCAGATATCTTGATCTCTTGACAGTATATCCTTTTATCTTGTCTTCAACACAGATTACAAGATAGATGGAAATAAGAAAGCAAGTTAAGGCATAGTTTCATCACGTTTCTTAAAGGCAAAGCAGAACTTTTGGTGGCTGCAGTAAAGTATTTATGGCAGAACTCAAGTCTGTGGTTTTTCTGAAGTCCTTCAGTGTTTCTTTGTCTGAGCAAGTTGTTCTCATAGCACAGATTTTTCCTCTCCCAGATATTTACCAAAATGTTTGGTGTTTATGTCATTCTTATTTATACTTTTGTATTAATCATTACTTCTCACTAGCATTATGAGAATATACACATTCACTAATTCATTCAACAAATTTTTATTAAATGCTTATTATATGCTGGGTTCTATGTTAACCAGAACAATTTGCCAGAGGTATTTTTTTTTTAATCTTAGAAGAACTTTAATTATTAACTTTAATAGCATTAGAGTCTACAAATGTGTTTTTGTTTTTCTTTTTTTATGAAGGGAAAGAAGAAATTGTATGTCTCATATAGTATCTATTGCTTCCAAGTCACTAACAAGCATTGGCAAAGTCTTTAGAAGTATGCATCATCTTTGGCCACATTTCAATTTTGGAAGGTACATAAAAGTCAGATTTCTGAATATTCTGAGGTTTGCCTTCCATTATGTTTAATAAATTGTTTTAAGGCTTCAGTTTAATTTGAGACTTCATTCCTAGTAAAGAGACCCCAAGGGAGGGAAGAGATTATGGTTTAAGCAGGAAACCTCAGTACTAATCTCTGGAATTAACTAGCTTTATGACCTGCTGACCTATGTCATGGCACTCTTCTTGATCCTCAGCTTTCTTTCTGGTAAAGTGTGAGAACTGTTCTAAATGAGGTGTGAGGTGTTTAAAAATTCTACACTCTAACTATAAAAACAAAACCCCCAGTGTGAGCCCCTATTCTTTTTGTATACTGTGACTGCTCCTTTATATATATTATTTCTAATCTTTATTACAACAGTGAGAACTAGATAATATTATGTCATTTTATTCATAGGGGAACTAAAGCTTAGAAAATAAACAAATTTATCCATGCTTACAAAACTTGGAAGTTCCTGGCTTCGAATTCAAACCTAGGTATGTTTGGTTTTAGAGAATGTTTTCTACTACCACAGGTAGAAATGCTAAAATCCCTATAGCTCTCAAAAATAAAACAAAATCAAAAACTAAAAACATTTGCAAATAAACTCTAGGAGAAATTTTGTGAATGGTACTTATTTTATAAGTTTAACTTTAAATTACAAGAAAATATTCATCAAAAATTATTCATTATTGAGTATATAGTTAGTTTAAGAGGCCCTGCCCTCTGAGAGTTTAATTTTAAGACATACAGGACTCGTTTCAAAATCCTGTGCCTCAGAAAATGAGACAGTTGCATGACAAATTCTCTTCTCCTGTTGCAGTGCCTATTTTAATTCTGCACCACTGAGTTTACTGGCTGCCTCTTGAAAGACTTATAAGGCAGAAAATACCAAGATTTCTCCAAAGCACTTGCATTCTAGATATTTTCAAAAAGGTGGAATAATGTAGCTCTTTGTGATTTTGAAAATGACTCACAAACCTAGATTACTGTAAGGGAGACATTTCTCAAGATAAAATGAAAATGCTTTGGAGAAAGAGAGAAACGCCTGAGAGATGTGATTGAGACTATTAGGCTTGAAGTGATTGTTACTAAGACAGACACAAACCCCCAATGCAGAACTAAGTGACCTTAGCCAAAAACATTTAGAAAGGCATGAATGTGACCCAGTCTTTCTGAAAATTTTGAGTGTTAAAAAGTGAGTGTGGTTTTCCCTTTATACCCAGTAAACTAATTTTATTGTGAAAAAATAAACATAACATAGAGTACAATTTTAACAATTAAAATTGTAATAAAATTAAATTACAATTTAAAATTAAAATATAATTTTATTGTATGTAATTCAGTGGCATTTAGTACATTCACACTGTTGTGTTACCATCACCCCTGTCTAGTTCCAGGACGTGTTCTGTATTTGTCTGTTTGGTCTAGTTAGCTCGTAGTGTCATTCAAGTCCTCTGTTTTCTTATTGATTTTCTGTCTAATCATTGTTTATATTATTGAAAGTGGGGCATTGAAATCTCTTACATTTATTGTAGAACTCGATTCTGCCTTTATTTCTGTCAATTTTGCTGCATACATTATGGGACTCTGTTGTTAGATGCATGTATGTTTATAATTATCATTATTTTCTTGATGGATTGACCCTTTCATCAATATATAATGTCCTTCTTTGTCTCTTCTAACAATTTTTAACTTAGTATATTTTGTCTGGTATTAGCACAGCCACACCAGCTCTCTTTTCATTACTATTTGCATGGAATATCTTTTTCCATCCTTTAGCTTTCAACCTATTTGTGTTTTTGGATCTAAAATGAATCTCATGTACATAGCATATAGTTGGATCATTTTTAAATCTGTTCTGCCAATCTCTGCCTCTTAACTGGAGAGTATGATTCATTTGTAGCTAAAGTAACTGTTGATAAGGAAGGACTTACTTATGCCAATTTGCTATTTGTTTTCTGCATGTCTTATAACTTTTCTCTTCTTAATTTTTCCATTACTGTTTTTTTATGGGTTTTTTTTTTGTAATTGATTTAATTCACTTTTGAAATATCTTTTGGTTCTCTTCTTATTTACCTTTCTGAGCATTTTTTACTTGTTTTTGTAGTGGTTACCTTGGAGATTATAGTTAACATCTCAAATTTGTAAGCAGTCTAGTTCGAATTAATACCAACTTAGCTTCAATGGTATACAAACTCTGCTTCTATATAGGTCTGTTCTTCTCTGTGTTGTTATTGTCACAAATTACATTTTTATACATTGTGTGCCCATTAACATAGATTTATTATTGTTTCATGCATCTGTCGTTTAAATTATACAGGAAAAAGAAGAGGAGCTATAAACCAATGCAGTAATACTGGTTGCTATATTTACCTATCTAGTTACCTTTACTGGTGTATCATAGTCTGTTTCTGTTCCTTATAACAGAAATGCCAGAAACTGGATAATTTATAAGAAACAATATTGGTTGCTTATAGTTTTGGAGGCTGGGAATTCCAAAGTCCAGGGCACACATCTGGTCAGAGCCTTGTTGGTGAGTACTGACTCTTTACAGCGAAGCGGGGTGTCACATGGCAGATGGCAGAAGCAGAGAGAGTGAGAGCGCCTCATGCACTATCCTTTTAAAGGCCTCTCAGAAGCACACCCATGACCACCATTAAACCATCAACTTATTAATCCATTCACTATGGCATGGTCCTCACAATCTAATCACTTTTTCTTTTTTTGTTTCTAACTTCTATTTCAAACAGTTTTCTTTCTTTTCTTTTTTTTGGAATAATGTAGCTCTTTGTGATTTTGAAAATGACTCATAAACCTAGATTACTGTAAGGGAGACATTTCTCAAGATAAAATGAAAATGCTTTGGAGAAAGAGAGAAACACCTGAGAGATGTGATTGAGACTATTAGGCTTGAAGTGATTGTTACTAAGACAGACACAAACCCCCAATGCAGAACTAAGTGACCTTAGCCAAAAACATTTAGAAAGGCATGAATGTGACCCAGTCTTTCTGAAAATTTTGAGTGTTAAAAAGTGAGTGTGGTTTTCCCTTTATACCCAGTAAACTAATTTTATTGTGAAAAAATAAACATAACATAGAGTACAATTAAGATGTGATGACCAGATCAATTCTATCCACATGCCCATCACCACAAATTGCAATTATTTACCATGTTCCCCACCCAGTTACTTCCCAACCTCACTTCCCCTCCCCTTACCCCACTGGCAACCCTAGGTATGCTCTTTCCCTCTGCAAGTCCAATGCACCACAGTGGTCTTTCTTTCCATCCTTCTTTCTCTCTTAGTTCCCACCTATGAGAGTGAGGACATGCGATATTTTTCCCTCTCTGCCTGACTTCTTTCACTTAACGTAATTTCCCCAAACTCATCCATATTGCTGAGAAAGGAAGAATTTCATTCTTTTTAATGGCAGAGTAGTATTCCATAGTGTATATGTACCATATTTTCCTTATCCAGTCACCTGTCAATGGACGTTTAGGTTGGTACCATATCTTAGCTATTGTCAATAGAGCTACGATTAACATGGGAGTGCAGGTATCCCTATGACATGATGATTTCTATTCCTTTGGGTATATACCCAGAAGTGAGATTTCTGTATTGTATGGTAGATCTATCTATAGTTGTTTGAAAAACCTCCATACTGTTTTCCATAGTGGCTGTACTAATTTCAGTCCCACCAGTAGTGCAGGAGAGTTACCCTCACTTTGCATTCTCACCAGCATTTGTTATTCTCAGTCTTTTTGATCATAGCCAGTCTAACTGGGGTGAGATGATATCTCAATATGGTTTTAATTTGCATTTCCTTGATGGTTAGTGATGTTCAGCATGTTTTTAAGTGCCTGTTGGTCATTTGTATGTCTTCCTTTGAAAAATGTCTATTCAGAAACTTTGCCCATTATTTAATTGGGTTATTTGTTTTTTTACTGTATATTTTGTTTTTTTACTGCTTGAGCTGCTTGTATATTCTGGATATTAATCCCTTGTTGGACATATAGTTTGTAAATACTTTCTTTCATTCTATAGGTTGTCATTTCAGTCTGTTGTTTCCTTTGCTGTACTAAAGCTTTTAAGTTTGATATAATCCCATTTATTTGTTTTTTCTTTGGTTGCTTGTTCTTTTGGGCCATTATTCATGAAGTATTTGCCCAGTCTTACTTCCTGAGTGTTTACCCTCTATGTTCCCTTAGTAGTTTTATAGTTTCAGATCTTATACTTAAATCTTTAATCCATTTTGAGTTGATTTTGGTATTTGGTGAGAGGTGCAGATCTTATTTCATTCTTCTACACATGGATATCCAATTTTCCCAGCACCATTCTTTGAAGAGGCAGTCTTTTCCTCAATGTATGTTCTGGTTGCCTTTGTTAAATATCAGTTGGCTATAAGTCTGTGGGTTGATTTCTGGGTTCCCTATTCTGTTCCATTGGCCCAAGTGTCTATTTTTATGCCAGCACCATGCTGTTTTGGTTACTATAGCTTTGCAGTATAATTTGAAGTCAGGTAGTGTTATGCCTATGGCTGTATTTTTTTTTTTTTTTTTGCTCAAGATTAATTTGGCTATTTGGGGTCTTTTGTCGTTCCATATGAATGATAGGATAACCACTTTTTCAAGACTCCAGCTTTCAATTATCATAATAGGACTTCCTGCAGTCAACAGTTACAGTGGGGATTAAGCTTCAGTGAATTTGGGAAGACAGTCAGTCCACAGCATGATGATTTTATTTCTTCATATAACTGCAAGTTATTGTCTACTGTCTTTTTATTTCAATGTGAAAAACTACATTTAGCATTTTTTGTAGGATCTTTCTATTGGTAACAAACTACCTCACCTTTTGTCTGTTTAGCAGACAAAATTTCTCCTTCATTTTTGAAAGATAGTTTTGCTGAATTTAGAGTTCTTGGTTAATGTATTTTGTTTTTTTCCCCAACATTTTAAATAAGTCATTTCACTGCCTTAAGGCCTCAGTGGTTAAATCAACAGTTATTCTTATAGATAATCTCTTGCACAAGATGATTACTTCTCTCATGCTGCTTTCAAGATTTTCTCTTTGACTTTCAACAGTTTGATTATATATGTCTAGATTTAGATTACTTTGAATTTACCTTCCTGGCATTTGTTGAACTCTTTGGATATGGAGATTTATGTTTTTCATCAAATTTGGGAAATTTTCAGCCATTATTTCATCAAGTATTCTTTCTGTCCCTATTCTGTCTCCTTTCCTTCTGGAATTCCCATACATATATGTTGATATTCTTGATGTCCCAAATGTGCTGAGGCTCTATTCATTTTTCTTCACTTTGTTTTTGTTTTTGTACCTCAGAATGGATAAATCCAATGGACTTATCTGCAAGTTGTCTAATTCTTTCTTCTGCCTGCTCAAATCTGCTACTGAACCCCTTTAGTAAATTTTTTCTATCAGTGTTGTACAGTTCAGCTCCAGAATTTCTGTTTGGTTTCTTTATATCATTTCTACCTCCTTGTTGATGTTCTCTATTTGGTGAAACATTGTTCTCTTAAATTCCTTTAATTCTTTGTTCTTGGTTTAATTTAGCATTTTAAGCATATTTAAGACAATTGATTTAATTGATTTGTCAAGTAAATCCAGTGTCTAGAATTCCTCAGGGACAACTCATGTTCATTTCCTTTTTTTCCAGTAAATAGGCCATACCTTCTTGTTTCTTTGCATGTCTAATAACTTTTTGTTTAAAAGTGGACATTTTCAGTTTTATAATGTGATAACTGAAAATCAGATTCTCTCCCTCCCCAGTTGTTTTTTTTTTATACAAATGTAATTGATTATACATGTTTGTGGTGTATAGAGTTGAATATCAAAACCTGTGTACAATGTATGATGATCAAATCAGGATAATTAGTGCATTCATCATTACAAAATGTAATTGCTCTGTGTGTCTATTAAGCACTTTCTTGCTAAGAACCCCCCACTTCCCCAAATCCCCTTTCCCACCTCTCGTAACCACAATTCTGTTCTCTCCTGAAAGTTCTACGTATTATTGTGATTCTTCCTTCAGGCTTTGTTGTCGTTGCTTGTTTTGGGTTGTTGTAGTCTGTTTAGGAATTTGCTAAATTTTTCTTTTTTAATGACTGTATTCTTTGTCATTTGTGATCACTTAATAGTGGTTATCTAGTAATTTGACAGAGATTTCCTTAAATGCCTAGAGAAAACAAAAATTCTTCCAGTCTTTGAAACTGGGCTGTGTGTGTCTGTTTTGGCCAAGCCTTCATCACTCAATTGATTAGCTTATAACTCTGCCTTCAACTTTATTTTCTGCATGCACATAGACTGAAGTTCAGCCAGAATTGAGAGTTTAGAGCCTTCTCAGGTTATTTCTGATCTTAGGCCTGCCCTAGCCTTCTTGTATGTGGAAGCTTTTCAAAATCTTTATTCCCCAAAGCGTCTCCCTCCCCAGCCATTCCTCCCAAGTTTTTTGGTTTGTTTATTGTTTGCTCCAGCTAGTATCTTTTGTCTCCAGTGGCAGTGGATGGTTTATTTGTCTATAAATATTTTTGACAGACTCCCTCTGTATGGCCACTTCTGTGACCTGAGAGAGTCTTGAGTTATGTAAAATAAAGACAGATCTTTGTGTTGGTCCTTTAGGGAGCCACACAACAGGTCAAAACAGGCAGCCACAACTGTTTGAGAACAAGGTCTGCTCTGTTTCTTCCAGCACCAGCATCCACACTGGGAGTACAAGCTGCTGTCTTCAGGACCATCCTTGAGCCAGCAATGGAGGGTTCATTGAAACATCATAAGCCTCTCTCCTCCTGGGTTTTAGTCACCGTTTTTCTTGATTAAGACTTTTCTTGGTAGCTGTAAACCTTTGACTATATTCCAGAGTTCCAATAAAGTTGATTCTGACAGTTTTGCTAGAATTTTGTTTGTTTGCTTTCCTGTAGAGGGACAGGTCCTTGAAATTCCCCACTGTACCATTCTCACTGATGTCTTTATATGACATTTTAAGTTGGCTTGTACACATTTATGACTCCTGGCCTTCTCCAGACCTCTCACATACTTCATACCTCTCCACTTGGAAAAAATGCTTTTATGATTGTGTGTGTGTATGTGTGTGAAAGGGAGAGAGAGGGAGAAACAGAGACAGAAAGAGAGACCTCATGCATGCATTTAGGGAGGTAGCTAGGTTTAAAAACAGGAAGAGTTAAATAGTTCAGACAGGGATGACTATCAAGGAACGTATATATGAAAAGTGAGTCAAAATATAGATATCATGTGAGCTAGGAGTTCAAAGTAAATTTATTAAACCATTTGATACCCCAATCACAATTGTGAAGACTATCTCTTGAAACAAACATACAGTAAAAGAAAGGATAATAAGTTGAATATTTTAGTAGGAAAATTAAAATTGAGTTATGTAGCATGAGGTATCCAAGTTTGTAGCTGAAAATGTTCTCTAAGCCATGTGAGGCAGAGTGATCCTAAAAATAATACCAGTAGTCCAATTTTACAAAACCTATGTAACTCTTAGGACATTTCCACCCAGGAGCAATTAGGACAGGTGCAAAGTAATTTAAAAGCAAGCATGAACAATTTTATGAAGGTTATCCATGCACAAAGAGAATTTTACAAAGAGCATTTTTTTGGCCTAGCCTGCGTACCAACCACAGCATTTGGTTCAGCTCTGCAGGTGATGCCAGCTGTTTTTTAAAAAGGTCTGCATACCCTTTAAAAGGATTTGCGTTTCTAGATCAGAATGAAAAGAAACCCACTTCCTTTCTTCCCTTATATGTTCTTCCCCATCCCCACCATAGGAAACCACAGACACTATTTTCACTAACTCTCTGTGCAACCTGAGTCAAGTGATTTAACCTTTTTAAAGGTCACTTTCCTCCTCTTTAAAATGAAAGGGTTGAACTAAAATAATTCATCTCTAAAGTCCTTTATACTCCTCGAGTTCCATGATTCTCTCTGAAACAGTTTAGAATCTTTATATTCCTCTGTTCTCTTTGTCTGTATTTAGCAACTGGAACCTCTACCTCATAAACTATACTAACATCACTTTCCATTGTTCCTCTAAACTATCTCTTGTATTACAACCCACTTAAATTTTTTGTCTTCCTTCCAATTAATATGACCTTTCCTAAAAGAATTACCCTACATTTTCTCTTGTTATTGTGTGTCCATCTTAGAGAGAGCTGGAGAGAAAGGAGTTATGTCTCATTTCCTTAGATCCTGCCCATTGACAGTTCAGACTCCTTTACTGAGTGGTTGGCACAGTAACTTGTTTTTTTTTTTTTTTTTTTGGGGCTGGCGGGTACAGGGATATAAACCATTGACCTTGGTGTTATAACACCGTGCTCTAACCAACTGAGCTAAGCCTGGCACAGCAACGATTTGACTGCAAATCAACCAGTGTCACTGCCCAGTACGTTTGAGGTAAGATGAATTGAGATCATCTTATCTGACACCTTAAATTGATTCCAATTTTAATCATCTCTAAAGTTATTAAAATTATTTGTTCTAAACACAGAAACTTCCAGGTTGTCTTTTTCAGAATTGGAAAGGACATGGTCTACAGCCGAGAAATGTCAAAATAAATAGTTTCATCTGTTCTAAGAATTAGCTTAAATGCTTTTCTTCTTTCCAAGCCATTTGAAAACAGCAATGATTACCAGGAGAAAAGTGCTGCCTATTTAAGAGGTAATTACAAAGATATGAAATTGACAACAAAATTAGTGCTCTTAGTTGTTTTTTAAAATCATATTAGCACTTCTACAGAAGACTGAATAAATCTCTTCCCTATTGCTTATAGCTAATTAAAATATTAATACATTTGGAATACAAAGTGACTGATCAGATGCAAATATTATTTGCAGAAGATAAATTTATTGTGCATAGAAAATCAGCTCTAAGAAAATTAGATACAAATGTTGTATTTGGTTCATGTAGTTTTTGCCCCCAAAATAATCTTTAAAACCAATGATAGGCAAGAGTTTAAGAAAGTTATAAATCTTAATAGCTACGGTTTAACTAAAAGAAAAGAAAATATAAAACCAAAAGTGTGTTCTTTGTCAGAACCCAGTGTTCTTATAAAATTTTAAGTAAGGGTTCAGTATTTATCATTTCAATTTACAATTCTTATAATTCACGTATTTAAAAAACCTAAGAACCTCTTACCATGTGCCAGACATAATGCTAGGCAGTGGAAACACCGCTGCAAATATGTGGTGTCTGCCCTCAAGACGTTCAATAGGGGACAGAAACAATTATGATACAATAATGTTAATGCTACAATAGAGGAGCATATGAGGTGCAATGAGAGTAACTGCTTGTCAGGAACAGGGAAACTTTCTCAGAGGCTGTAGGTGAAGCTAAAAGAATGAGTGTGTCAGCAGATACTAGGAAGAAAGGAATTAAGAGGAGCACGGGCAATAGCACACACAGCCATGTACGTGCACAAAATAGCGTGTGTAGCCAGGGCCTAGAGTTCACAGGGGAGGACTGATGAGGCCAATCAGGGAGACCAGATCAGAAATGACCTCATAAGCTTCATATGTTGGTCAGGGTAAATAATTCTAAGTGCTATAAAGATTCATAAATCCCAGTGGTTTAACACAATGCATGTTTATTTCTTGCATATGTAACAGTTTAATTGAATATTAGTGGGTGCCCTTCTATGTGGTGATTCTGGAAACGGGCTTATTCCTCCTTGTGGTGCCATCTGCTTCCAGAAGTTTCTGGTTAACAATGTCAAATGCTGCTGAGAGGTCAACCCAACCTGAAAAGTGCCCACTGAATGTAGCAACTTAGAGGTCACTGGTGATGGTTTCAGGAGCAGTTTCATTGGTGTATAAGGGCAGAAGCCAAATTGCAGTGGAGGTGAAAGAGACGTGAGAAAGAGGAGCCAGTAAACACCAAAAACTCTAAAAAATCTTGGATGTAAAGAAGACAAGGATTGTAGACAGAGGAACTATTATTTGTCTTTGATTGTTTTTACCATGAGAGAGAATTGAGCATGATTATATGATTAGGGAAAAGAATTAGTTGAGAGGAAATGGTCACAGATGCTGGGAGTGATAATTGTCCCTGAGGAGGGAGGAGGCAATGAGATTTGTAGGACAAATTGACCAGCCTTACACTAGAAGCCTTGTGCTTTGTCTATTGACCTGGGAGAGAAGTAGATGAGATAAAGAAAAGTAACTTTAAGGCTGTTTCATAAATGTCAAAGACAATGTTTGAGGTTCAAGTTTATGTCTATGAAAACAAACTTCAAATAATAAATAAGTGATCTATATTAATAGAATTATGAATCGTGGGATATTGGGTCTATTCCCAAAGAGTCAGAAAGGCTACTTAATTTTCTTCATTGAATGTGGTTCCTGCTCATCACTAAATGTGTTTGAACAGTCAGATGTTTCATTAATAGACTTAAAAGATACACACATAAATTAATATGTGATTTTAACCATTATTTTGGAAGATATAGTAATGTAAATCTTTGAAAGGTGTGAAAACTCATATTAGATATTGGTTGAGTAATTTTGAGAATTATTCCTACCAAGAATAGATGGAATATTGTTGGGAAAATATAGGAAAATGGTCAGGGCCCCTCAGATGTTCAGAATCTTGCCGAGTATTTGATGTAAACAGGCACATGTTCCCAGGTGTTCCTTGGTTATTGTCTAATGTAATCGCGCATGTGCACCCAGGTGTCCTGCTCCAAGAGGCCACTAGGGTGGCTGCTCCTAGCTCTGATAAAAGTCTAATAGTTTTTTTACCCATGGCTCCCAGGACCTTTTCCTATTATCTAGCTCGTAGACCTGCATGTGAAGGGTTTGTGACCCAGTCTGTACAACGGGCTTGAGGGGTCTGTGAGCCCTAGCCCTAGCTTTACAAATATAATTGCATTTTTTTTTGACAGAAATAGGACAGTTTGGTTTTTTCGTATTTAGTTAAAAATATATTAAAGAACAAAGTATAGTGTTCTTAATGTAAGCATTTCCCATTTTTTGAAAGGAAGCTTTAGGCAAAGTTCTAAAGATTTTAATTTATTCATAAAGACAAAATTTTCTCTCAAAGGTCATATAAAAAGGAAAAGAAAGGAACCATCTACTTTAATTATACTAAATTATTGTTAGTCTTTTCCATTTTACTTTAAGGTGTTCGATAATTGGGTCTATTCTACTTTTCTCTTGTAGAATCTACAACAGCCACAAAAGTGATTCACTCTAAAGTGTTAATGTAGAGTACCAATATTAGGATGAGTTTAAGACAGTCTGTCACTCTGGCCTCACTTCTCCTTTTCCAAAAATGCAGAGGTACACTGGCTCTTTTGGAATAGTAGTCTGTAGGGAAAATATAGGAAAATGGTCAGGACCCCTCAGATGTTCAGAACCTTGCTAAGCATTTGACGAAAATATGCACATGTGCCCTGTTGTTCCTTGGCTATTGTCTGATGTAGATGTGTGGGGGCACCCAGGTGTCCTGGGTATAAAGGATAAGTGGCTCTGATCCATGGTGCCCCCCACCCCTGGGATGTCCCAGGGGCAGGGGGCATGTGGAGGCCGCTACTGCTGCTGGAGGCTGTTGCTGCCAGTGCCCCTGGGATGCCCCGAGAGGCCACCACTGCTGCTGCTTCTGCTGAGGACTGAGCTTGTGTCATCTGCCAACAGCTCCAGGGATCTTTCCCAATTACCTAGTGTGGACCTGCGTATGAGGGGTCTGGAGACCCAGCCTGTACAATGGGTTCGAAGGGTCTCAGCCCTAGCTCTAGCAATACAGAGTCTCAGCGTAAAAAAGTTTAGAAGGCATCTCAGCTACCTTCCACTGGCACATGCACAGATTTATTCATCTGATTAACGTGTGCTGAACTCCTTCCTCTTTAACCTTATCCCAACTTCAGTCTCCTTCCTAATGTCTGGAATCAGCCACACTGGCCTTCTTTCAACTCCCTGACCTCCTTTCAACCTCAAGGGCTTCGCATAGTCTATTTTTTCCATTTGCCTACAATACTCTTTCCAGAACCTGTCCTTTAGGTTAGGTGACATCCACTCACTTTACAGGTCCCTATGATTCAGGCAGCTTCCCTAGAGAAATCTGTCCTTGTCTGCCCTCCAAAACTAGCCTAAATCCCTTATTTAAATGCTCTCATTTCCATATATCTTTCCAGTTGTGTTTAATGTGTAATTTTTTACCTAATGACTATCTGCCATTAAATGCTAATCTCCATGAGATCAGGAACGCCTGTTTTGTTCACAAAACATATTCCTAGGTCCCTAGAAAAGTGCCTGGCACATGTAAATATTCAATAAAAAGTTTTGAATGAGAGAATAACAGCCCCCAGCATTTGATACTGAAAAATACCAAATCAGAAAGAATCATTGTTCCTCAGAAACTCATATCCTTTTAGGGAGAAGTCATGTAAACAAGTAATTATTAAATATCACAGCAGCTAAAAAGGTGATTGTTGATCAGAATACCTGAGCTGAAATCCTGGATTCTTCCTATACTAAGTGTTATCATTGATCGAAGACCACGATCTACCCAAGACTCAGTTTCCGCATACGTAAAGTGGGGGAAATTATAGTACCTACTTGCGGCAGGTGCTGCAGATTGGCTTGCTCATTATCCATTCCAGTTCCAATGTATTTCACCTTTCTACCATACAGCCTGAAAAACTGAAACAAAAAACAAAAAACAACTTCATTTCTAGATTCCCTTGAAGCTAAGGTTCCACTTGGAACTTGGTTCCACCTAACAAACTACTTAGAGGTGGAAAGGAAGGAAGAAGGCAGCAGTTACATGTAACAAACAGAGTGGGAGCAATGTCTTGCTGTTTGGGGACAGTTTTGGTGAAATGTCTTAAGTCTCAGTGTAGGTCCTCATGGGTGAAAGCAATGGGTAGTTCTGGAACAATCAGATAGTGTGAGTGGGTATTTCTTCTGTTGGCTTTAACCCTGGATGCTTTGTTTCTGGTTGTGAAACTCAGAGCTTGGTTTTCTAGCCGTTCCAGAGATTCTGTGAGCTACTTGATACAATAGCTAGCTGGGATTCTTGGCTTACGACAATGAAATAAAAGATTAACTCACAAATAGTTTGTTGAAAGGGTTAACCTAAATGGAAACTTTCTCCTTGAGATCTGAACACAAAGACTATGGCTAATCAAGCTGAGACAACCCAATACTGTATTTGACAAACAACCTAATGTTACTGTCTCTAATTTTGTTCAACATCCTTCCCCCAGATTCCTTGAGGAGCCAGTTTCTTGACTGATTACATGTATATGTAGATATAGGTAAAGTTTTAAGTGCTCATTTCAGTTGCTACTTAAAAAACATATATGGAGATAAATCTGGAAGATTACACTACTGAATTATATTACAAGTGATTTCTTTCCTCATGCTTACCTGTATTTTATTATTTCTCAGAATTAAACACATATTACTTACGTACTTTTAAAAAGTCAAGTATTTTAGGTATTAAAACCTCCACATTTGTATAGTGCTTTGAATTTTTTGAAAAGTTCTCAATGCATTAATCTCATGACAACTCTGTAAGGTGTTTGGTAATATTGCTGTTTTGCAATGAGCAAACTGAGGCCAAGAGGAACTAGTAACTGGCGTTCAGAACTTGAATGCGGGTCCTGTGACTCCAAGTCATGGATTTTCTTGCTTTACCACAGCTGATCACCAGTTCATTGAGAGCAGCTCTCGGTAAAATGAAATAAATTTTAATTATCAGTGCCAAATGAAAGACTTGAATCAGAGCCCAGACAGTGCCATTGATTAGGTTAGCAGTTTGGGACAAGCTAATAAATCTTTTTCAGCTCGTTTCTGTCTATAAAATGAGGATACCAAAACTTCTGGTCAGGATGGTCCCATAAGTTCATAGTACATGGTGATGAAAATAAAGTGTTAGACAAAAAATCTAAAAGACAAGCCAACTTCAAAATCCAGAAAAACATTTCAGTGGAATAAAAATGTAATAGAAACCCAAGTAGTGCACAGGATTGGGGCCTAGGGACAGTTAGACTGTGATCTAGAGGCTCACTTTCTGTATGGCAGAGGGACTAAAACTGTTCTGTGCAAAAGTGGAGACTGGATCCAGGCTTACTGTCAAAAATTAGGGTTGGTGGAAAAGTGGAGGTAGGGAGGATGAAGGGCTGAAAACCAAAATTCAAAAATACATGAAGAGATCTAAAACTAAGAATTGCAGCCAACAAAATCAGCACTCAAAACCTGATTCACTTGAGATGAAATTAATTTGATGGAACATTCTAACAGGTTTTTTTTTTTTAATTTAAAGAGCTGCACAAAGAAATAACTTCCACTTAGAAAAACAAACTATTAACCAAAACCAGGAAGAAATAAAACTAGAACAGGTATCTAGGAAAAACAAATTAGAATTTTCCCTTAGAAAAGGAAAATATGTTTGCTGAATGGGTCTAACAATATCTGCTTTGTGAGCTTACAAAATTATAAGATCTTTGTTAAGACTGAATAGGATGGTGCAAGCCTGTGTTTTGTGAATTGAAATATGCCAAACTGAAAGATGGGGAATGGAGAGAGTAGTCAGGAGATTTCTGCAATAGAGGTCTCTAAACTGGCGAGGAATTGGGGTAACTTAAAGAGAAAGAAAGACTATCATAAAAGAGAGAATATATGGACAAATTTCACTTCATCCTTTAATTTGCATGAAGAACCAGTCTTCTGGGACACCTTGCCTTGATTTATAAGTTAGGGAAGAAAAGGACTTGTGCCTTTTTAATTTTCCCATTTATTTAATTTATTTATTTGTACTCCTGTTTTTTATAGAGGGAGGAGAGTGAGAAAAAGTACTCCATAAATTAAGGCTATTATTACCCTTTCCTTTTAGGGAAAAAAAAGTCACCATCTTGGGAGGAAAATGTCTGGATATGATAGTTTATGCTTTTTCTAATGTGCATTTCTATTGTGGTATGCATTTGAAATGGGCATGCAAACCTGAATTTGTGTGTTGTATATTTTTATGCAAATGTGTAAATGCATATCTTAATGCTTGTTCTGTTCCACTCAAAAGTGGGTGGAGATATGAATATTACTGAACCAGTATAATTTTTATACAAGCATTGTGTGGGCAGCTTCCATTCTGGCTAAGTATCTTAACAAAAATGAAAAGCTCAGATAAGAACAGTGGGATTTTGTAAGTGTTAATATTACAGCATGAATGTTTCTAATCTTTCTCTAGGTCTGTTGGGTCTTGGATTAGAAAGAATAGAGCCATCCAGTGCCAGAAGGCAAATTGTCACATGTAGCAAATTGATATACAGGAAACAGATATACAGTTCTTCTTCCTGTCTTTTAATGATACATTTTATTTTTAGAGGCAAAAATAGTCATTTGGAATTCTGCATTTTGGATGTCAGGCCAAGCACAATGCTTGACCCAAAATTATAGATTTTCTATAATGTGAAACTTGGAAGAACTTTCTGAAGAAATTAGGAATAATCTAACACCAGCAATAAAGCTCTGTTAGCCCCAAATCATGAAAACCAATCTGGCAGCAGTTGCGGTGTATGAAGTGTGATCAAGTTGTAGCTACCTTAAACTCACCCACATTGTTTTAAAGAATCTGAAAACTGAAGATATGACTTTGCTTTCCCTACCACCTAGTGGAATCAGCGACTCTGATAAGTGAAAAAAAGCACAATCAATATGTTTCTATACAAATTTTTCTTTTAAAAAGCACATGGGAATAGAAAAGGGGCTGGAGATGAGATAAGAGAAGACCATTTTCTTGAAAGTAAATAAGGAATAACCAAGAAGCCTCCCTAGAAACATATTCAGGGCTGGGAAACAACCAAAAGAGATGAATAGAGAACAATTCTGTAGCAAGACTTCTATTCTGGGTTTGGCTGACTTTGAGGCATGCAGCAGTTTCCCTTTAGAACTAAGATTTGGACTTGCGACAAAATCGACAGGAGCTATTTTCCTTGGTGACCCAAAGAACTTTAAGAGGACCTCACCCAGAGATTGGTGCAGAAGTAAAGGCTATATTAGGATGTGAAAATGGAGACACTTATAAAGATCTGATTTATGTATAAAATTGTGCCATCCTAAAATGAGTAATGAGACTGTGCTTATAATTATGCACCTGCTTCTTGGATCTATCCCTTAATTTCAGTTCTCGGAGTCATCAGGTTCTTATTATCTCTTGCCTAAATTATTGCAATAACCTTCTAACTGGCCTTTGCTTTTAGTCTCTTTCCTGTCCAAAGGACTCTCCTGCTCAGAAATTTTCAGCGACTCCCCACTGTCTGCTAAGCACAAAACATGACAGTCAGTGTTCTATGATCTGGATCCAAAGTTACATTTCCAGCCTTATCTGCCATTACTCTTCTCCATGTACTTTATGCTTCAGCCAGTTGGCTAATCACCATCCCCACACATCCTCCAGAGTGATGTTTCCACAGCACAAACATGATCCTGTTATTGCTTTACTTAAAACCCTTCAGTGACTTCCTATTGCTGCTCTGTAGGATCAATACCAAAGTGCTTAGTCTACAAAACCCTATAAATCTGGCCCCTGTCAAGCTCTCTACCTTATCTGTGACCAGCAGACCCTAATCTACCCTCGTCAAAACTCTAATCCAGCCAGAGGGAACTACTTAAAAAGATCTGAATAGGCCAACCTGTCTCTTGCCCTGAAGCCTTTGTTAAAGTTGTTCTCTCTGCCTTGTATATGCTTCCTTCTGTTGCTACTGTCATCCTTCCCTCAATGCCCCATAGTCTACCTGGAGAAAAGAAAAAAAAAAAAAAAGCCTATTTTTTCTTCTTAAGACTCAGCTCAAGGTTATCACCTTCATAAAAAAAACTTTTAATTTCTGTAAAACTTACTACCTGCTTTATCTTCCACTATTTGTTTTTCTGTAACCACAGCACCAGGTACTCATTTTTATCGTTAAAACTATAACACCTTTTTTTTTTTGGCATTAGCCATTTCATAATATGTCTATGACCTTATTAAGAGCAGGGACAATGTTTTATTTATCTTTGCAACCTTTACACCTCATACAATGCAGAGAACACAGTAGAGTTCAATAAATGGTAGCAAAGTGCTAACTTCTTGAGAATAGGGCTTGTGAGGTACTCACTGTGCTTAGTGAATATTTGTTGAGAGAATGAATAAATGGTAGATATTTATAATCTATATGCCTGTATCTTAATATGCAGTAGTAAAATCTGACAGCGTATCGTGCATGTTGTAGAGCAGTGCTTCTCAAACTTTAATGTGCATATGAATCACCTGCAGATCTTGGAAAAATGGTGTTCCGTTTCAGTAGATCTGAGTTGGGCCCACAATTCTGCATTTCTAATAAGCTCCAGTGCTGCATTTATTTCTAATAAGCTCCAGATTCCAGTGCTGCTGGTCCTCAGACCACACTTTGAGTAATAAAACTATATGGAATACCAAGGGAAAGGATTTCACATGAGAGGTTCAGGGAAGGGACAAACAGTACAAGGAACTCAGCAGAAGGGTAGAACTACTCAGTGGTGCCTGTGGGTTACACCCAGCTGTGAATATATCCAGGCATGCTTTTCTTGAGGCTGTAAGAGGGGCTGAGGTTTCATCTTTACTGCCTTTCTTTCTCCAAAAACACAACTCCCAGGGTCAGGCTTTCCCCCTATTCACTCCCCCAGTATGATTCAGTCTGTGTGATTTTCTCTACATAAGAACTCCCCAGATTCCTTTTTAAACTAACCTGAAGCTGTTCTCTTGTCTGCCTTCCATAAATTTAAGTAGTCTCTGCTTCATTGCCCAAGCCCTGGAAATCCAATCTTTCCAGTTTTCAGAAGCCACTCCAGCTGCCTGAATTGTTCTGCCTCCATTTTAATCTGAAACAGCTTTTTCTTTCCTGGTGAACAAACCAGCCTCACCTCTGCAAAGGCCAATTTCCCTGCTGCTGCTGTGATTGATCAGCACAGATCTCATTCTGAAAGACTTGCTGCTCTCCCCACCCCACTTTCAGGAGAACATGAAGTAGTCAGGATATTAAACTGTAGGGTGGCTTAGGAGAACACCAGTGTTCATACTGTTGACTGATCAAATGTCACGAAGGAAAAGCAAATGTAGGAGAGGAAACTGGAGATTTGGCTGGCAGCTGCGGGAGCTTATGAATGCATGTAATATCATGGAAACTGCCAATGCTTTGCTAGTGTCAATTTATAATTAGATATGCCATTTTTAGGTGAATTTTGACATTTACTGCTACTAGTTGACTTTTTCAGTAATTTCTAACTCCCTATTACAGCACTGTCTCTTTTTTTCAGGAAGTTAAGTAAATCCAGAGGTGTCAGGTTCAATCCACGAAGTTATGAACATGTTGTAAAATCATTTTATGTCTTAAAATATAAGCCATTATTGTCATAGTACCTACAAACACAGTATGTACATGATTATAATTTAATTATAATTATGAATTTATAAAAATGAAATTATAAAATTTTATTATTTGAAAGCAAATTGAGTATAAAGCTTCTTTTTCCCCCAGAAA